>NW_027646132.1:0-226000 GCF_951394435.1 Stenella coeruleoalba
GCTGCCAAGAGGACTTGAAAGCGGGGCAGAATTGCAGGAAACCGATTTCAGGAGGTAGACTGGAATTGCATTGAAAGCATAGGAAAAGAGGCAGAACGTCCACAATGATGCACTTGGCCAAAAAGGGCGTATGCGTTTTTTCCTGAATATATTCAGGAAAAAACGCATACGCCCTTTTTGGCCAACCAAGCAAGCTTGCAAAGGAAATCTGCACTGCAATGAAGTCTCACTTCCCCCCGGTCAAAAGGGCCATCTGAAAAAAGTGTAAAATCCAGAAAGGCAGGACAGGCCATGGAGAACTGGGAGCCTTGTTATGCTGATGGGCGGGATGTAAATTGCCAACAGACACTCGGGAGAAGTGTATGGTGTTTCCTGAAACATCTAAAAAACAAAGCAACAGAGCCTAGGGCACTGCCACTTATGGTCCTATAGCTTAGGGAAATTAAAATCAAAAAGACACAGCCACCCCAAAGTTTGGGACGCCTCTGTTTACAAGAACCTCGTTTACAGTACAAGTTCAACATCGCAGAAAGTGAAAAATGGATAAAGAAGTTGTGGTATTTACTTACAAAGCAATATCACTCAACAATGAAATCTATGTCATCAGGCCCTTAGCATCACAATGAGTGGATTCAGGTATGATGATTCTAACTGAAATAAGTCACACAGAAAAAGAAACATCATAAGATATCAGTAATACACGGAATGTAAACTTGGCTACACAGGAACTGAATTACAGAACAGAACAGGGTCTCAAATTTAGAAAACCAACTTATGCTTGCTTAAGGGTAAAGGTGAGTTGGGGTGCTGCATAAAACCAGAGATTGAAATGAGCACAGATAAAGTTCCTTAAATCAAATATGGAATAGACAAGAGCTACTCCTTGCTCAACGAAAGGGACTCAACACCGCATATTAAACGCCTAAGAATGTACCTGACTAGTAAGTATCGTAAAACCTATGGATTGCTATGTCTCCAAAAGAGAATCAAGCATGTGTACAGGGGCATAAACGCAGCAGTGATAGGATTGGAGAGGTTCGGTGAGCAAATGAAGACCCTTTGAAGTCATATTGCATGGTACCCATTACACGGGTCTCAACTCTCCAGGTTTAAGGTATTCTTCCTTCAGCTAAAACATGCATGTGGAACCCAAGTATGATCAACCATGTGAACGGGAGACGTGTTCAAATATGTCTCAGTTTTCCTCCCCTGGTACTCGGGTGCAACATTCCAGACGCTTTACTAACACTCTCACCACTTGGAGAGTCAGCGCCTTTAACCTCCTGTTTGGCCCGGTTGGCAATTTCTGCGGAAGATGAACAGGAATAGCGAGAACCAATGAGAGGCTAGCTGGAGGTGTCTGGACGGGCAAATTTAACTCTCATTTCCCACCAGGAAGAGGAAATAACCAAAGGCTCAGCGTGCCGTACCGGAACCAGATTAGGGCCTGAAGCCATCCTGCGGTGTTGCGGCCAGCTCAAAAGAAAGCGAGTTGAAGAAAGGAGCTCAGGGGCACTGAAATTCACAAACCTGCAGAGTTATAAATGACAGCTATCGTCCAAAAATAGACTGAAGTAAGGCTGCCAAGAGGACTTGAAAGCGGGGCAGAATTGCAGGAAACCGATTTCAGGAGGTAGACTGGAATTGCATTGAAAGCATAGGAAAAGAGGCAGAACGTCCACAATGATGCACTTGGCCAAAAAGGGCGTATGCATTTTTTCCTGAATATATTCAGGAAAAAACGCATACGCCCTTCTTGGCCAACCAAGCAAGCTTGCAAAGGAAATCTGCACTGCAATGAAGTCTCACTTCCCCCCGGTCAAAAGGGCCATCTGAAAAAAGTGTAAAATCCCGAAAGGCAGGACAGGACATGGAGAACTGGGAGCCTTGTTATGCTGATGGGCGGGATGTAAATTGCCAACAGACACTCGGGAGAAGTGTATGGTGTTTCCTGAAACATCTAAAAAACAAAGCAACAAAGCCTAGGGCACTTCCACTTATGGTCCTATAGCTTAGGGAAATTAAAATCAAAAAGACACAGCCACCCCAAAGTTTGGGACGCCTCTGTTTACAAGAACCTCGTTTACAGTACAAGTTCAACATCGCAGAAAGTGAAAAATGGATAAAGAAGTTGTGGTATTTACTTACAAAGCAATATCACTCAGCAATGAAATCTATGTCATCAGGCCCTTAGCATCACAATGAGTGGATTCAGGTATGATGATTCTAACTGAAATAAGTCACACAGAAAAAGAAACATCATAAGATATGAGTAATACACGGAATGTAAACTTGGCTACACAGGAACTGAATTACAGAACAGAACATGGTCTCAAATTCAGAAAACCAACTTATGCTTGCTTAAGGGTAAAGGTGAGTTGGGGTGCTGCATAAAACCAGAGATTGAAATGAGCACAGATAAAGTTCCTTAAATCAAATATGGAATAGACAAGAGCTACTCCTTGCTCAACGAAAGGGACTCGACACCGCATATTAAACGCCTAAGAATGTACCTGACTAGTAAGTATCGTAAAACCTATGGATTGCTATGTCTCCAAAAGAGAATCAAGCATGTGTACAGGGGCATAAACGCAGCAGTGATAGGATTGGAGAGGTTCAGTGAGCAAATGAAGACCCTTTGAAGTCATATTGCATGGTACCCATTACACGGGTCTCAACTCTCCAGGTTTAAGGTATTCTTCCTTCAGCTAAAACATGCATGTGGAACCCAAGTATGATCAACCATGTGAACGGGAGACGTGTTCAAATATGTCTCAGTTTTCCTCCCCTGGTACTCGGGTGCAACATTCCAGACGCTTTACTAACACTCTCCCCACTTGGAGAGTCAGCGCCTTTAACCTCCTGTTTGGCCCAGTTTGCAATTTCTGCGGAAGATGAACAGGAATAGCGAGAATCAATGAGAGACTACCTGGAGGTGTCTGGATGGGCAAATTTAACTCTCATTTCCCACCAGGAAGAGGAATTAACCAAAGGCTCAGCGTGCCATGCCAGAACCAGATTAGGGCCTGAAGACATCCTGCGGTGTTGCGGCCAGGTCACAAGAAAGCGAGTTGAAGAAAGGAGCTCAGGGGCACTGGAATTCACAAACCTGCAGAGTTATAAATGACAGCTATCGTCCAAAAATAGACTGAAGTAAGGCTGCCAAGAGGACTTGAAAGCCGGGCAGAATTGCAGGAAACCGATTTCAGGAGGTAGACTGGAATTGCATTGAAAGCATAGGAAAAGAGGCAGAACGTCCACAATGATGCACTTGGCCAAAAAGGGCGTATGCGTTTTTTCCTGAATATATTCAGGAAAAAACGCATACGCACTTTTTGGCCAACCAAGCAAGCTTGCAAAGGAAATCTGCACTACAATGAAGTCTCACTTCCCCCCCGGTCAAAAGGGCCATCTGAAGAAAGTGTAAAATCCAGAAAGGCAGGACAGGCCATGGAGAACTGGGAGCCTTGTTATGCTGATGGGCGGGATGTAAATTGCCAACAGACACTCGGGAGAAGTGTATGGTGTTTCCTGAAACATCTAAAAAACAAAGCAACAGAGCCTAGGGCACTTCCACTTATGGTCCTATAGCTTAGGGAAATTAAAATCAAAAAGACACAGCCACCCCAAAGTTTGGGACGCCTCCGTTTACAAGAACCTCGTTTACCGTACAAGTTCAATATCACAGAAAGTGAAAAATGGATAAAGAACTTGTGGTACTTACGTACAATGCAGTATCACTCAGCAATGAAATCTATGTCATCAGGCCCGTTGCAGCATAATGAGTGGATTCAGGTACGATGATTCTAACTGAAATAAGTCACAGAGAAAAAGAAACATCATAAGATATCAGTAATACACGGAATGTAAACTTGGCTACACAGGAACTGCATTCCAAAACAGAACAGGGTCTCAAATTTAGAAAACCAACTTATGCTTGCTTAAGGGGAAAGGTGAGTTGGGGTGCTGCATAAAACCAGAGATTGAAATGAGCACAGATAAAGTTCCTTAAGCCAAATATGGAATAGACAAGAGCTACTCCTTGCTCAACGAAATGGACTCAACACCCCATATTAAACGCCAAAGAATGTACCTGACTAGTAAGTATCTTAAAACCTATGGATTGCTATGTCTCTGAAAGAGAATCAAGCATGTGTACAGGGGCATAAACGCAGCAGTGATAGGATTGGAGAGGTTCGGTGAGCAAATGAAGACCCTTTGAAGTCATATTGCATGGTACCCATTCCACGGGTTTCAACTACCCAGGTTTAAGGTATTCTTCCTTCAGCTAAAACATGCATGTGGAACCCAGAGTATGATCAACCATGTGATCGGGAGACGTGTTCAAATATGTCTCAGTTTTCCTCCCCTGGTACTCGGGTGCAACATTCCAGACGCTTTACTAACATTCTCCCGACTTGGAGAGTCAGTCCCTTTAACCACCTGTTTGGCCCAGTTTGCAATTTCTGCGGAAGATGAACAGGAATAGCGAGAACCAATGAGAGACTAGCTGGAGGTGTCTGGACGGGCAAATTTAACTCTCATTTCCCACCAGGAAGAGGAATTAACCAAAGGCTCAGCGTGCCGTGCCAGAACCAGATTAGGGCCTGAAGCCATCCTGCGGTGTTGCGGCCAGGTCACAAGAAAGCGAGTTGAAGAAAGGAGCTCAGGGGCACTGTCTTTCACAAAATTGCAGAGTTATAAATGACAGCTATCGTCCAAAAATAGACTGAAGTAAGGCTGCCAAGAGGACTTGAAAGCGGGGCAGAATTGCAGGAAACCGATTTCAGGAGGTAGACTGGAATTGCATTGAAAGCATAGGAAAAGAGGCAGAACGTACACAATGATGCACTTGGCCAAAAAGGGCGTATGCGTTTTTTCCTGAATATATTCAGGAAAAAACGCATAGGCCCTTTTTGGCCAACCAAGCAAGCTTGCAAAGGAAATCTGCACTACAATGAAGTCTCACTTCCCCCCGGTCAAAAGGCCCATCTGAAAAAAGTGTAAAATCCAGAAAGGCAGGACAGGCCATGGAGAACTGGGAGCCTCGTTATGCTGATGGGCGGGATGTAAATTGCCAACAACCACTCGGGAGAAGTGTATGGTGTTTCCTGAAACATCTAAAAGACAAAGCAACAGAGCCTAGGGCACTGCCACTTATGGTCCTATAGCTTAGGGAAATTAAAATCAAAAAGACACAGCCACCCCAAAATTTGGGATGCCTCTGTTTACAAGAACCTCGTTTACAGTACAAGTTCAACATCACAGAAAGTGAAAAATGGATAAAGAAGTTGTGGTATTTACTTACAAAGCAATATCACTCAGCAATGAAATCTATGTCATCAGGCCCTTAGCAGCACAATGAGTGGATTCAGGTATGATGATTCTAACTGAAATAAGTCACACAGAAAAAGAAACATCATAAGATATCAGTAATATACGGAATGTAAACTTGGCTACACAGGAACTGAATTACAGAACAGAACAGGGTCTCAAATTTAGAAAACCAACTTATGCTTGCTTAAGGGTAAAGGTGAGTTGGGGTGCTGCATAAAACCAGAGATTGAAATGAGCACAGATAAAGTTCCTTAAGTCAAATATGGAATAGACAAGAGCTACTCCTTGCTCAACGAAATGGACTCAACACCGCATATTAAACGCCTAAGAATGTACCTGACTAGTAAGTATCGTAAAACCTATGGATTGCTATGTCTCCAAAAGAGAATCAAGCATGTGTACAGGGGCATAAACGCAGCAGTGATAGGATTGGAGAGGTTCGGTGAGCAAATGAAGACCCTTTGAAGTCATATTGCATGGTACCCATTACACGGGTCTCAACTCTCCAGGTTTAAGGTATTCTTCCTTCAGCTAAAACATGCATGTGGAACCCAAGTATGATCAACCATGTGAACGGGAGACGTGTTCAAATATGTCTCAGTTTTCCTCCCCTGGTACTCGGTTGCAACATTCCAGACGCTTTACTAACACTCTCCCGACTTGGAGAGTCAGTCCCTTTAACCTCCTGTTTGGCCCAGTTTGCAATTTCTGCGGAAGATGAACAGGAATAGCGAGAACCAATGAGAGGCTAGCTGGAGGTGTCTGGACGGGCAAATTTAACTCTCATTTCCCACCAGGAAGAGGAATTAACCAAAGGCTCAGTGTGCCGTGCCGGAACCAGATTAGGGCCTGAAGCCATCCTGCGGTGTTGCGGCCAGCTCACAAGAAAGCGAGTTGAAGAAAGGAGCTCAGGGGCACTGTAATTCACAAACCTGCAGAGTTATAAATGACAGCTATCGTCCAAAAATAGACTGAAGTAAGGCTGCCAAGAGGACTTGAAAGCGGGGCAGAATTGCAGGAAACCGATTTCAGGAGGTAGACTGGAATTGCATTGAAAGCATAGGAAAAGAGGCAGAACGTCCACAATGATGCACTTGGCCAAAAAGGGCGTATGCGTTTTTTCCTGAATATATTCAGGAAAAAACGCATACGCCCTTTTTGGCCAACCAAGCAAGCTTGCAAAGGAAATCTGCACTACAATGAAGTCTCACTTCCCCCCGGTCAAAAGGGCCATCTGAAAAAAGTGTAAAATCCAGAAAGGCAGGACAGGCCATGGAGAACTGGGAGCCTTGTTATGCTGATGGGCGGGATGTAAATTGCCAACAACCACTCGGGAGAAGTGTATGGTGTTTCCTGAAACATCTAAAAAACAAAGCAACAGAACCTAGGGCACTTCCACTTATGGTCCTATAGCTTAGGGAAATTAAAATCAAAAAGACACAGCCACCCCAAAGTTTGGAACGGCTCTGTTTACAAAAACCTCGTTTACAGTACAAGTTCAACATCGCAGAAAGTGAAAAATGGATAAAGAAGTTGTGGTATTTACTTACAAAGCAATATCACTCAGCAATGAAATCTGTGTCATCAGGCCCTTAGCAGCACAATGAGTGGATTCAGGTATGATGATTCTAACTGAAGTAAGTCACACAGAAAAAGAAACATCATAAGATATCAGTAATACACGGAATGTAAACTTGGCTACACAGGAACTGAATTACAGAACAGAACAGGGTCTCAAATTTAGAAAACCAACTTATGCTTGCTTAAGGGTAAAGGTGAGTTGGGGTGCTGCATAAAACCAGAGATTGAAATGAGCACAGATAAAGTTCCTTAAGCCAAATATGGAATAGACAAGAGCTACTCCTTGCTCAACGAAATGGACTCAACACCCCATATTAAACGCCTAAGAATGTTCCTGACTAGTAAGTATCTTAAAACCTATGGATTGCTATGTCTCCGAAAGAGAATCAAGCATGTGTACAGGGGCATAAACGCAGCAGTGATAGGATTGGAGAGGTTCGGTGAGCAAATGAAGACCCTTTGAAGTCATATTGCATGGTACCCATTCCACGGGTTTCAACTACCCAGGTTTAAGGTATTCTTCCTTCAGCTAAAACATGCATGTGGAACCCAAGTATGATCAACCATGTGAACGGGAGACGTGTTCAAATATGTCTCAGTTTTCCTCCCCTGGTACTCGGTTGCAACATTCCAGACGCTTTACTAACACTCTCCCGACTTGGAGAGTCAGTCCCTTTAACCTCCTGTTTGGCCCAGTTTGCAATTTCTGCGGAAGATGAACAGGAATAGCGAGAACCAATGAGAGGCTAGCTGGAGGTGTCTGGACGGGCAAATTTAACTCTCATTTCCCACCAGGAAGAGGAATTAACCAAAGGCTCAGTGTGCCGTGCCGGAACCAGATTAGGGCCTGAAGCCATCCTGCGGTGTTGCGGCCAGCTCACAAGAAAGCGAGTTGAAGAAAGGAGCTCAGGGGCACTGTAATTCACAAACCTGCAGAGTTATAAATGACAGCTATCGTCCAAAAATAGACTGAAGTAAGGCTGCCAAGAGGACTTGAAAGCGGGGCAGAATTGCAGGAAACCGATTTCAGGAGGTAGACTGGAATTGCATTGAAAGCATAGGAAAAGAGGCAGAACGTCCACAATGATGCACTTGGCCAAAAAGGGCGTATGCGTTTTTTCCTGAATATATTCAGGAAAAAACGCATACGCCCTTTTTGGCCAACCAAGCAAGCTTGCAAAGGAAATCTGCACTACAATGAAGTCTCACTTCCCCCCGGTCAAAAGGGCCATCTGAAAAAAGTGTAAAATCCAGAAAGGCAGGACAGGCCATGGAGAACTGGGAGCCTTGTTATGCTGATGGGCGGGATGTAAATTGCCAACAACCACTCGGGAGAAGTGTATGGTGTTTCCTGAAACATCTAAAAAACAAAGCAACAGAACCTAGGGCACTTCCACTTATGGTCCTATAGCTTAGGGAAATTAAAATCAAAAAGACACAGCCACCCCAAAGTTTGGAACGGCTCTGTTTACAAGAACCTCGTTTACAGTACAAGTTCAATATCGCAGAAAGTGAAAAATGGATAAAGAAGTTGTGGTATTTACTTACAAAGCAATATCACTCAGCAATGAAATCTGTGTCATCAGGCCCTTAGCAGCACAATGAGTGGATTCAGGTATGATGATTCTAACTGAAGTAAGTCACACAGAAAAAGAAACATCATAAGATATCAGTAATACACGGAATGTAAACTTGGCTACACAGGAACTGAATTACAGAACAGAACAGGGTCTCAAATTTAGAAAACCAACTTATGCTTGCTTAAGGGTAAAGGTGAGTTGGGGTGCTGCATAAAACCAGAGATTGAAATGAGCACAGATAAAGTTCCTTAAGCCAAATATGGAATAGACAAGAGCTACTCCTTGCTCAACGAAATGGACTCAACACCCCATATTAAACGCCTAAGAACGTTCCTGACTAGTAAGTATCTTAAAACCTATGGATTGCTATGTCTCCGAAAGAGAATCAAGCATGTGTACAGGGGCATAAACGCAGCAGTGATAGGATTGGAGAGGTTCGGTGAGCAAATGAAGACCCTTTGAAGTCATATTGCATGGTACCCATTCCACGGGTTTCAACTACCCAGGTTTAAGGTATTCTTCCTTCAGCTAAAACATGCATGTGGAACCTAGAGTATGATCAACCATGTGATCGGGAGACGTGTTCAAATATGTCTCAGTTTTCCTCCCCTGGTACTCGGGTGCAACATTCCAGACGCTTTACTAACACTCTCGCCACTTGGAGAGTCAGTCCCTTTAACCACCTGTTTGGCCCAGTTTGCAATTTCTGCGGAAGATGAACAGGAATAGCGAGAACCAATGAGAGACTAGCTGGAGGTGTCTGGACGGGCAAATTTAACTCTCATTTCCCACCAGGAAGAGGAATTAACCAAAGGCTCAGCGTGCCGTACCGGAACCAGATTAGGGCCTGAAGCCATCCTGCGGTGTTGCGGCCAGCTCAAAAGAAAGCGAGTTGAAGAAAGGAGCTCAGGGGCACTGAAATTCACAAACCTGCAGAGTTATAAATGACAGCTATCGTCCAAAAATAGACTGAAGTAAGGCTGCCAAGAGGACTTGAAAGCGGGGCAGAATTGCAGGAAACCGATTTCAGGAGGTAGACTGGAATTGCATTGAAAGCATAGGAAAAGAGGCAGAACGTCCACAATGATGCACTTGGCCAAAAAGGGCGTATGCGTTTTTTCCTGAATATATTCAGGAAAAAACGCATACGCCCTTTTTGGCCAACCAAGCAAGCTTGCAAAGGAAATCTGCACTGCAATGAAGTCTCACTTCCCCCCGGTCCAAAGGGCCATCTGAAAAAAGTGTAAAATCCAGAAAGGCAGGACAGGCCATGGAGAACTGGGAGCCTTGTTATGCTGATGGGCGGGATGTAAATTGCCAACAGACACTCGGGAGAAGTGTATGGTGTTTCCTGAAACATCTAAAAAACAAAGCAACAGAGCCTAGGGCACTGCCACTTATGGTCCTATAGCTTAGGGAAATTAAAATCAAAAAGACACAGCCACCCCAAAGTTTGGGACGCCTCTGTTTACAAGAACCTCGTTTACAGTACAAGTTCAACATCGCAGAAAGTGAAAAATGGATAAAGAAGTTGTGGTATTTACTTACAAAGCAATATCACTCAGCAATGAAATCTATGTCATCAGGCCCTTAGCATCACAATGAGTGGATTCAGGTATGATGATTCTAACTGAAATAAGTCACACAGAAAAAGAAACATCATAAGATATCAGTAATACACGGAATGTAAACTTGGCTACACAGGAACTGAATTACAGAACAGAACAGGGTCTCAAATTTAGAAAACCAACTTATGCTTGCTTAAGGGTAAAGGTGAGTTGGGGTGCTGCATAAAACCAGAGATTGAAATGAGCACAGATAAAGTTCCTTAAATCAAATATGGAATAGACAAGAGCTACTCCTTGCTCAACGAAAGGGACTCAACACCGCATATTAAACGCCAAAGAATGTACCTGACTAGTAAGTATCGTAAAACCTATGGATTGCTATGTCTCCAAAAGAGAATCAAGCATGTGTACAGGGGCATAAACGCAGCAGTGATAGGATTGGAGAGGTTCGGTGAGCAAATGAAGACCCTTTGAAGTCATATTGCATGGTACCCATTACACGGGTCTCAACTCTCCAGGTTTAAGGTATTCTTCCTTCAGCTAAAACATGCATGTGGAACCCAAGTATGATCAACCATGTGAACGGGAGACGTGTTCAAATATGTCTCAGTTTTCCTCCCCTGGTACTCGGGTGCAACATTCCAGACGCTTTACTAACACTCTCACCACTTGGAGAGTCAGCGCCTTTAACCTCCTGTTTGGCCCGGTTGGCAATTTCTGCGGAAGATGAACAGGAATAGCGAGAACCAATGAGAGGCTAGCTGGAGGTGTCTGGACGGGCAAATTTAACTCTCATTTCCCACCAGGAAGAGGAAATAACCAAAGGCTCAGCGTGCCGTACCGGAACCAGATTAGGGCCTGAAGCCATCCTGCGGTGTTGCGGCCAGCTCAAAAGAAAGCGAGTTGAAGAAAGGAGCTCAGGGGCACTGAAATTCACAAACCTGCAGAGTTATAAATGACAGCTATCGTCCAAAAATAGACTGAAGTAAGGCTGCCAAGAGGACTTGAAAGCGGGGCAGAATTGCAGGAAACCGATTTCAGGAGGTAGACTGGAATTGCATTGAAAGCATAGGAAAAGTGGCAGAACGTCCACAATGATGCACTTGGCCAAAAAGGGCGTATGCGTTTTTTCCTGAAAATATTCAGGAAAAAACGCATACGCTCTTTTTGGCCAACCAAGCAAGCTTGCAAAGGAAATCTGCACTACAATGAAGTCTCACTTCCCCCCGGTCAAAAGGGCCATCTGAAAAAAGTGTAAAATCCAGAAAGGCAGGACAGGCCATGGAGAACTGGGAGCCTTGTTATGCTGATGGGTGGGATGTAAATTGCCAGCAGACACTTGGGAGAAGTGTATGGTGTTTCCTGAAACATCTAAAAAACAAAGCAACAGAGAATAGGGCACTTCCACTTATGGTCCTATAGCTTAGGGAAATTAAAATCAAAAAGACACAGCCACCCCAAAGTTTGGAACGGCTCTGTTTACAAGAACCTCGTTTACAGTACAAGTTCAACATCGCAGAAAATGAAAAATGGATAAAGAAGCTGTGGTATTTACTTACAAAGCAATATCACTCAGCAATGAAATCTATGTCATCAGGCCCTTAGCATCACAATGAGTGGATTCAGGTATGATGATTCTAACTGAAATAAGTCACACAGAAAAAGAAACATCATAAGATATCACTAATACACGGAATGGAAACTTGGCTACACAGGAACTGAATTACAGAACAGAACAGGGTCTCAAATTTAGAAAACCAACTTATGCTTGCTTAAGGGTAAAGGTGAGTTGGGGTGCTGCATAAAACCAGAGATTGAAATGAGCACAGATAAAGTTCCTTAAGTCAAATATGGAATAGACAAGAGCTACTCCTTGCTCAACGAAATGGACTCAACACCGCATATTAAACGCCTAAGAATGTACCTGACTAGTAAGTATCGTAAAACCTATGGATTGCTATGTCTCCAAAAGAGAATCAAGCATGTGTACAGGGGCATAAACGCAGCAGTGATAGGATTGGAGAGGTTCGGTGAGCAAATGAAGACCCTTTGAAGTCATATTGCATGGTACCCATTACACGGGTCTCAACTCTCCAGGTTTAAGGTATTCTTCCTTCAGCTAAAACATGCATGTGGAACCCAAGTATGATCAACCATGTGAACGGGAGACGTGTTCAAATATGTCTCAGTTTTCCTCCCCTGGTACTCGGGTGCAACATTCCAGACGCTTTACTAACACTCTCCCCACTTGGAGAGTCAGCGCCTTTAACCTCCTGTTTGGCCCAGTTTGCAATTTCTGCGGAAGATGAACAGGAATAGCGAGAACCAATGAGAGGCTAGCTGGAGGTGTCTGGACGGGCAAATTTAACTCTCATTTCCCACCAGGAAGAGGAAATAACCAAAGGCTCAGCGTGCCGTACCGGAACCAGATTAGGGCCTGAAGCCATCCTGCAGTGTTGCGGCCAGCTCAAAAGAAAGCGAGATGAAGAAAGGAGCTCAGGGGCACTGTAATTCACAAACCTGCAGAGTTATAAATGACAGCTATCGTCCAAAAATAGACTGAAGTAAGGCTGCCAAGAGGACTTGAAAGCGGGGCAGAATTGCAGGAAACCGATTTCAGGAGGTAGACTGGAATTGCATTGAAAGCATAGGAAAAGAGGCAGAACGTCCACAATGATGCACTTGGCCAAAAAGGGCGTATGCGTTTTTTCCTGAATATATTCAGGAAAAAACGCATACGCCCTTTTTGGCCAACCAAGCAAGCTTGCAAAGGAAATCTGCACTACAATGAAGTCTCACTTCCCCCCGGTCAAAAGGGCCATCTGAAAAAAGTGTAAAATCCAGAAAGGCAGGACAGGCCATGGAGAACTGGGAGCCTTGTTATGCTGATGGGCGGGATGTAAATTGCCAACAACCACTTGGGAGAAGTGTATGGTGTTTCCTGAAACATCTAAAAAACAAAGCAACAGAACCTAGGGCACTTCCACTTATGGTCCTAGGCTTAGGGAAATTAAAATCAAAAAGACACAGCCACCCCAAAGTTTGGAACGGCTCTGTTTACAAGAACCTCGTTTACAGTACAAGTTCAACATCGCAGAAAGTGAAAAATGGATAAAGAAGTTGTGGTATTTACTTACAAAGCAATATCACTCAGCAATGAAATCTGTGTCATCAGGCCCTTAGCAGCACAATGAGTGGATTCAGGTAAGATGATTCTAACTGAAGTAAGTCACACAGAAAAAGAAACATCATAAGATATCAGTAATACACGGAATGTAAACTTGGCTACACAGGAACTGAATTACAGAACAGAACAGGGTCTCAAATTTAGAAAACCAACTTATGCTTGCTTAAGGGTAAAGGTGAGTTGGGGTGCTGCATAAAACCAGAGATTGAAATGAGCACAGATAAAGTTCCTTAAGCCAAATGTGGAATAGACAAGAGCTACTCCTTGCTCAACGAAATGGACTCAACACCCCATATTAAAGGCCTAAGAATGTTCCTGACTAGTAAGTATCTTAAAACCTATGGATTGCTATGTCTCCAAAAGAGAATCAAGCATGTGTACAGGGGCATAAACGCAGCAGTGATAGGATTGTAGAGGTTCGGTGAGCAAATGAAGACCCTTTGAAGTCATATTGCATGGTACCCATTCCACGGGTTTCAACTACCCAGGTTTAAGGTATTCTTCCTTCTGCTAAAACATGCATGTGGAACCTAGAGTATGATCAACCATGTGATCGGGAGACGTGTTCAAATATGTCTCAGTTTTCCTCCCCTGGTACTCGGGTGCAACATTCCAGACGCTTTACTAACACTCTCGCCACTTGGAGAGTCAGTCCCTTTAACCTCCTGTTTGGCCCAGTTTGCAATTTCTGCGGAAGATGAACAGGAATAGCGAGAACCAATGAGAGACTAGCTGGAGGTGTCTGGACGGGCAAATTTAACTCTCATTTCCCACCAGGAAGAGGAATTAACCAAAGGCTCAGCGTGCCGTACCGGAACCAGATTAGGGCCTGAAGCCATCCTGCGGTGTTGCGGCCAGCTCAAAAGAAAGCGAGTTGAAGAAAGGAGCTCAGGGGCACTGAAATTCACAAACCTGCAGAGTTATAAATGACAGCTATCGTCCAAAAATAGACTGAAGTAAGGCTGCCAAGAGGACTTGAAAGCCGGGCAGAATTGCAGGAAACCGATTTCAGGAGGTAGACTGGAATTGCATTGAAAGCATAGGAAAAGAGGCAGAACGTCCACAATGATGCACTTGGCCAAAAAGGGCGTATGCGTTTTTTCCTGAATATATTCAGGAAAAAACGCATACGCCCTTTTTGGCCAACCAAGCAAGCTTGCAAAGGAAATCTGCACTACAATGAAGTCTCACTTCCCCCCCGGTCAAAAGGGCCATCTGAAAGAAGTGTAAAATCCAGAAAGGCAGGACAGGCCATGGAGAACTGGGAGCCTTGTTATGCTGATGGGCGGGATGTAAATTGCCAACAGACACTCGGGAGAAGTGTATGGTGTTTCCTGAAACATCTAAAAAACAAAGCAACAGAGCCTAGGGCACTGCCACTTATGGTCCTATAGCTTAGGGAAATTAAAATCAAAAAGACACAGCCACCCCAAAGTTTGGGACGCCTCTGTTTACAAGAACCTCGTTTACCGTACAAGTTCAATATCACAGAAAGTGAAAAATGGATAAAGAACTTGTGGTACTTACGTACAATGCAGTATCACTCAGCAATGAAATCTATGTCATCAGGCCCGTAGCAGCATAATGAGTGGATTCAGGTACGATGATTCTAACTGAAATAAGTCACACAGAAAAAGAAACATCATAAGATATCAGTAATACACGGAATGTAAACTTGGCTACACAGGAACTGCATTCCAAAACAGAACAGGGTCTCAAATTTAGAAAACCAACTTATTCTTGCTTAAGGGTAAAGGTGAGTTGGGGTGCTGCATAAAACCAGAGATTGAAATGAGCACAGATAAAGTTCCTTAAGCCAAATATGGAATAGACAAGAGCTACTCCTTGCTCAATGAAATGGACTCAACACCGCATATTAAACGCCTAAGAATGTACCTGTCTAGTAAGTATCTTAAAACCTATAGATTGCTATGTCTCCGAAAGAGAATCAAGCATGTGTACAGGGGCAGAAACGCAGCAGTGATAGGATTGGAGAGGTTCGTGAGCAAATGAAGACCCTTTGAAGTCATATTGCATGGTACCCATTCCACGGGTTTCAACTACCCAGGTTTTAGGTATTCTTCCTTCAGCTAAAACATGCATGTGGAACCCAAGTATGATCAACCATGTGATCGGGAGACGTGTTCAAATATGTCTCAGTTTTCGTACCCTGGTACTCGGGTGCAACATTCCAGACGCTTTACTAACACTCTCCCGACTTGGAGAGTTAGTCCCTTTAACCTCCTGTTTGGCCCAGTTTGCAATTTCTGCGGAAGATGAACAGGAATAGCGAGAACCAATGAGAGACTAGCTGGAGGTGTCTGGACGGGCAAATTTAACTCTCATTTCCCACCAGGAAGAGGAATTAACCAAAGGCTCAGCGTGCCGTGCCGGAACCAGATTAGGGCCTGAAGCCATCCTGTGGTGTTGCGGGCAGCTCATAAGAAAGCGAGTTGTAGAAAGGAGCTCAGGGGCACTGTAATTCACAAACCTGCAGAGTTATAAATGACAGCTATCGTCCAAAAATAGACTGAAGTAAGGCTGCCAAGAGGACTTGAAAGCGGGGCAGAATTGCAGGAAACCAATTTCAGGAGGTAGACTGAAATTGCATTGAAAGCATAGGAAAAGAGGCAGAACGTCCACAATGATGCACTTGGCCAAAAAGGGCGTATGCGTTTTTTCCTGAATATATTCAGGAAAAAACGCATACGCCCTTTTTGGCCAACCAAGCAAGCTTGCAAAGGAAATCTGCACTACAATGAAGTCTCACTTCCCCCCGGTCAAAAGGGCCATCTGAAAAAAGTGTAAAATCCAGAAAGGCAGGACAGGCCATGGAAAACTGGGAGCCTTCTTATGCTGATGGGCGAGATGTAAATTGCCAACAGCCACTCTGGAGAAGTGTATGGTGTTTCCTGAAACATCTAAAAAACAAAGCAACAGAGCCTAGGGCACTTCCACTTATGGTCCTATAGCTTAGGGAAATTAAAATCAAAAAGACACAGCCACCCCAAAGTTTGGGACGCCTCTGTTTACAAGAACCTCGTTTACAATACAAGTTCAACATCGCAGAAAGTGAAAAATGGATAAAGAAGTTGTGGTATTTACTTACAAAGCAATATCACTCAGCAATGAAATCTGTGTCATCAGGCCCTTAGCAGCACAATGAGTGGATTCAGGTATGATGATTCTAACTGAAATAAGTCACACAGAAAAAGAAACATCATAAGATATCAGTAATACACGGAATGTAAACTTGGCTACACAGGAACTGAATTACAGAACAGAACAGGGTCTCAAATTTAGAAAACCAACTTATGCTTGCTTAAGGGTAAAGGTGAGTTGGGGTGCTGCATAAAACCAGAGATTGAAATGAGCACAGATAAAGTTCCTTAAGCCAAATATGGAATAGACAAGAGCTACTCCTTGCTCAATGAAATGGACTCAACACCCCATATTAAACGCCTAAGAATGTACCTGACTAGTAAGTATCTTAAAACCTATGGATTGCTATGTCTCCGAAAGAGAATCAAGCATGTGTACAGGGGCATAAACGCAGCAGTGATAGGATTGGAGAGGTTCGGTGAGCAAATGAAGACCCTTTGAAGTCATATTGCATGGTACCCATTCCACGGGTTTCAACTACCAAGGTTTAAGGTATTCTTCCTTCAGCTAAAACATGCATGTGGAACCTAGAGTATGATCAACCATGTGATCGGGAGAGGTGTTCAAATATGTCTCAGTTTTCGTACCCTGGTACTCGGGTGCAACATTCCAGACGCTTTACTAACACTCTCCCGACCTGGAGAGTCAGTCCCTTAAACCTCCTGTTTGGCCCAGTTTGCAATTTCTGCGGAAGATGAACAGGAATAGCGAGAACCAATGAGAGACTAGCTGGAGGTGTCTGAACGGGCAAATTTAACTCTCATTTCCCACCAGGAAGAGGAATTAACCAAAGGCTCAGCGTGCCGTGCCGGAACCAGATTAGGGCCTGAAGCCATCCTGCGGTGTTGCGGCCAGGTCACAAGAAAGCGAGTTGAAGAAAGGAGCTCAGGGGCACTGTAATTCACAAACCTGCAGAGTTATAAATGACAGCTATCGTCCAAAAATAGACTGAAGTAAGGCTGCCAAGAGGACTTGAAAGCGGGGCAGAATTGCAGGAAACCGATTTCAGGAGGTAGACTGGAATTGCATTGAAAGCATAGGAAAAGAGGCAGAACGTCCACAATGATGCACTTGGCCAAAAAGGGCGTATGCGTTTTTTCCTGAATATATTCAGGAAAAAACGCATACGCCCTTTTTGGCCAACCAAGCAAGCTTGCAAAGGAAATCTGCACTACAATGAAGTCTCACTTCCCCCCGGTCAAAAGGGCCATCTGAAAAAAGTGTAAAATCCAGAAAGGCAGGACAGGCCATGGAGAACTGGGAGCCTTGTTATGCTGATGGGCGGGATGTAAATTGCCAACAACCACTCGGGAGAAGTGTATGGTGTTTCCTGAAACATCTAAAAAACAAAGCAACAGAACCTAGGGCACTTCCACTTATGGTCCTATAGCTTAGGGAAATTAAAATCAAAAAGACACAGCCACCCCAAAGTTTGGAACGGCTCTGTTTACAAGAACCTCGTTTACAGTACAAGTTCAACATCGCAGAAAGTGAAAAATGGATAAAGAAGTTGTGGTATTTACTTACAAAGCAATATCACTCAGCAATGAAATCTGTGTCATCAGGCCCTTAGCAGCACAATGAGTGGATTCAGGTATGATGATTCTAACTGAAGTAAGTCACACAGAAAAAGAAACATCATAAGATATCAGTAATACACGGAATGTAACCTTGGCTACACAGGAACTGAATTACAGAACAGAACAGGGTCTCAAATTTAGAAAACCAACTTATGCTTGCTTAAGGGTAAAGGTGAGTTGGGGTGCTGCATAAAACCAGAGATTGAAATGAGCACAGATAAAGTTCCTTAAGTCAAATATGGAATAGACAAGAGCTACTCCTTGCTCAACGAAATGGACTCAACACCGCATATTAAACGCCTAAGAATGTACCTGACTAGTAAGTATCTTAAAACCTATGGATTGCTATGTCTCCGAAAGAGAATCAAGCATGTGTACAGGGGCATAAACGCAGCAGTGATAGGATTGGAGAGGTTCGGTGAGCAAATGAAGACACTTTGAAGTCATATTGCATGGTACCCATTACACGGGTCTTAACTCTCCAGGTTTAAGGTATTCTTCCTTCAGCTAAAACATGCATGTGGAACCCAAGTATGATCAACCATGTGAACGGGAGACGTGTTCAAATATGTCTCAGTTTTCCTCCCCTGGTACTCGGGTGCAACATTCCAGATGCTTTAATAACACTCTCCCCACTTGGAGAGTCAGCGCCTTTAACCTCCTGTTTGGCCCAGGTTGCAATTTCTGCGGAAGATGAACAGGAATAGCGAGAACCAATGAGAGACTAGCTGGAGGTGTCTGGACGGGCAAATTTAACTCTCATTTCCCACCAGGAAGAGGAAATAACCAAAGGTTCAGCGTGCCGTGCCAGAACCAGATTAGGGCCTGAAGCCATCCTGCGGTGTTGCAGCCAGGTCACAAGAAAGCGAGTTGAAGAAAGGAGCTCAGGGGCACTGGAATTCACAAACCTGCAGAGTTATAAATGACAGCTATCGTCCAAAAATAGACTGAAGTAAGGCTGCCAAGAGGACTTGAAAGCGGGGCAGAATTGCAGGAAACCGATTTCAGGAGGTAGACTGGAATTGCATTGAAAGCATAGGAAAAGAGGCAGAACGTCCACAATGATGCACTTGGCCAAAAAGGGCGTATGCGTTTTTTCCTGAATATATTCAGGAAAAAACGCATACGCCCTTTTTGGCCAACCAAGCAAGCTTGCAAAGGAAATCTGCACTACAATGAAGTCTCACTTCCCCCCGGTCAAAAGGGCCATCTGAAAAAAGTGTAAAATCCAGAAAGGCAGGACAGGCCATGGAGAACTGGGAGCCTTGTTATGCTGATGGACGGGATGTAAATTGCCAACAACCACTAGGGAGAAGTGTATGGTGTTTCCTGAAACATCTAAAAAACAAAGCAACAGAACCTAGGGCACTTCCACTTATGGTCCTATAGCTTAGGGAAATTAAAATCAAAAAGACACAGCCACCCCAAAGTTTGGGACGCCTCTGTTTACAAGAACCTCGTTTACAGTACAAATTCAACATCGCAGAAAGTGAAAAATGGATAAAGAAGATGTGGTATTTACTTACAAAGCAATATCACTCAGCAATGAAATCTGTGTCATCAGGCCCTTAGCAGCACAATGAGTGGATTCAGGTATGATGATTCTAACTGAAATAAGTCACACAGAAAAAGAAACATCATAAGATATCAGTAATACACGTAATGTAAACTTGGCTACGCAGGAACTGAATTACAGGAAAGAACAGGGTCTCAAATTTCGAAAACCAACTTATGCTTGCTTAAGGGGAAAGGTGAGTTGGGGTGCTGCATAAAACCAGAGATTGAAATGAGCACAGATAAAGTTCCTTAAGCCAAATATGGAATAGACAAGAGCTACTCCTTGCTCAACGAAATGGACTCAACACCGCATATTAAACGCCTAAGAATGTACCTGACTAGTAAGTATCTTAAAACCTATAGATTGCTATGTCTCTGAAAGAGAATCAAGCATGTGTACAGGGGCAAAAACGCAGCAGTGATAGGATTGGAGAGGTTCGGTGAGCAAATGAAGACCCTTTGAAGTCACATTGCATGGTACCCATTCCACGGGTTTCAACTACCCAGGTTTTAGGTATTCTTCCTTCAGCTAAAACATGCATGTGGAACCCAGAGTATGATCAACCATGTGATCGGGAGACGTGTTCAAATATGTCTCAGTTTTCCTCCCCTGGTACTCGGGTGCAACATTCCAGACGCTTTACTAACACTCTCCCCACTTGGAGAGTCAGTCCGTTTAACCTCCTGTTTGGCCCAGTTTGCAATTTCTGCGGAAGATGAACAGGAATAGCGAGAACCAATGAGGCTAGTTGGAGGTGTCTGGACGGGCAAATTTAACTCTCATTTCCCACCAGGAAGAGGAATTAACCAAAGGCTCAGCGTGCCGTGCCGGAACCAGATTAGGGCCTGAAGCCATCCTGCGGTGTTGCGGCCAGCTCAAAAGAAAGCGAGTTGAAGAAAGGAGCTCAGGGGCACTGGAATTCACAAACCTGCAGAGTTATAAATGACAGCTATCGTCCAAAAATATACTGAAGTAAGGCTGCCAAGAGGACTTGAAAGCGGGGCAGAATTGCAGGAAACCGATTGCAGGAGGTAGACTGGAATTGCATTGAAAGCATAGGAAAAGAGGCAGAACGTCCACAATGATGCACTTGGCCAAAAAGGGCGTATGCGTTTTTTCCTGAATATATTCAGGAAAAAACGCATACGCCCTTTTTGGCCAACCAAGCAAGCTTGCAAAGGAAATCTGCACTACAATGAAGTCTCACTTCCCCCCGGTCAAAAGGGCCATCTGAAAAAAGTGTAAAATCCAGAAAGGCAGGACAGGCCATGGAGAACTGGGAGCCTTGTTATGCTGATGGGCGGGATGTAAATTGCCAACAACCACTCGGGAGAAGTGTATGGTGTTTCCTGAAACATCTAAAAAACAAAGCAACAGAACCTAGGGCACTTCCACTTATGGTCCTAGGCTTAGGGAAATTAAAATCAAAAAGACACAGCCACCCCAAAGTTTGGAATGGCTCTGTTTACAAGAACCTCGTTTACAGTACAAGTTCAACATCGCAGAAAGTGAAAAATGGATAAAGAACTTGTGGTATTTACTTACAAAGCAATATCACTCAGCAATGAAATCTGTGTCATCAGGCCCTTAGCAGCACAATGAGTGGATTCAGGTATGATGATTCTAACTGAAATAAGTCACACAGAAAAAGAAACATCATAAGATATCAGTAATACACGGAATGTAAACTTGGCTACACAGGAACTGAATTACAGAACAGAACAGGGTCTCAAATTTAGAAAACCAACTTATTCTTGCTTAAGGGTAAAGGTGAGTTGGGGTGCTGCATAAAAGCAGAGATTGAAATGAGCACAGATAAAGTTCCTTAAGCCAAATATGGAATAGACAAGAGCTACTCCTTGCTCAATGAAATGGACTCAACACCGCATATTAAACGCCTAAGAATGTACCTGACTAGTAAGTATCTTAAAACCTATATATTGCTATGTCTCCGAAAGAGAATCAAGCATGTGTACAGGGGCATAAACGCAGCAGTGATAGGATTGGAGAGGTTCGGTGAGCAAATGAAGACCCTTTGAAGTCATATTGCATGGTACCCATTCCACGGGTCTCAACTCTCCAGGTTTAAGGTATTCTTCCTTCAGCTAAAACATGCATGTGGAACCTAGAGTATGATCAACCATGTGATCAGGAGACGTGTTCAAATATGTCTCAGTTTTCGTACCCTGGTACTCGGGTGCAACATTCCAGACGCTTTACTAACACTCTCCCGACTTGGAGAGTCAGTCCCTTTAACCTCCTGTTTGGCACAGTTTGCAATTTCTGCGGAAGATGAACAGGAATAGCGAGAACCAATGAGAGGCTAGCTGGAGGTGTCTGGACGGGCAAATTTAACTCTCATTTCCCACCAGGAAGAGGAATTAACCAAAGGCTCAGCGTGCCGTGCCGGAACCAGATTAGGGCCTGAAGCCATCCTGCGGTGTTGTGGCCAGCTCAAAAGAAAGCGAGTTGAAGAAAGGAGCTCAGGGGCACTGTAATTCACAAACCTGCAGAGTTATAAATGACAGCTATCGTCCAAAAATAGACTGAAGTAAGGCTGCCAAGAGGACTTGAAAGCGGGGCAGAATTGCAGGAAACCGATTTCAGGAGGTAGACTGGAATTGCATTGAAAGCATAGGAAAAGAGGCAGAACGTCCACAATGATGCACTTGGCCAAAAAGGGCGTATGCGTTTTTTCCTGAATATATTCAGGAAAAAACGCATACGCCCTTTTTGGCCAACCAAGCAAGCTTGCAAAGGAAATCTGCACTACAATGAAGTCTCACTTCCCCCCGGTCAAAAGGGCCATCTGAAAAAAGTGTAAAATCCAGAAAGGCAGGACAGGCCATGGAGAACTGGGAGCCTTGTTATGCTGAAGGGCGGGATGTAAATTGCCAACAACCACTCGGGAGAAGTGTATGGTGTTTCCTGAAACATCGAAAAAACAAAGCAACAGAACCTAGGGCACTTCCACTTATGGTCCTATAGCTTAGGGAAATTAAAATCAAAAAGACAAAGCCACCCCAAAGTTTGGAACGGCTCTGTTTACAAGAACCTCGTTTACAGTACAAGTTCAACATCGCAGAAAGTGAAAAATGGATAAAGAAGTTGTGGTATTTACTTACAAAGCAATATCACTCAGCAATGAAATCTGTGTCATCAGGCCCTTAGCAGCACAATGAGTGGATTCAGGTATGATGATTCTAACTGAAATAAGTCACACAGAAAAAGAAACATCATAAGATATCAGTAATACACGGAATGTAAACTTGGCTACAGAGGAACCGAATTACAGAACAGAACAGGGTCTCAAATTTAGAAAACCAACTTATGCTTGCTTAAGGGTAAAGGTGAGTTGGGGTGCTGCATAAAACCAGAGATTGAAATGAGCACAGATAAAGTATCTTAAGCCAAATATGGAATAGACGAGAGCTACTCCTTGCTCAATGAAATGGAATCAACACCGCATATTAAACGCCTAAGAATGTACCTGACTAGTAAGTATCCTAAAACCTATGGATTGCTATGTCTCCGAAAGAGAATCAAGCATGTGTACAGGGGCATAAACGCAGCAGTGATAGGATTGGAGAGGTTCGGTGAGCAAATGAAGACCCTTTGAAGTCATATTGCATGGTACCCATTCCACGGGTCTCAACTCTCCAGGTTTAAGGTATTCTTCCTTCAGCTAAAACATGCATGTGGAACCTAGAGTATGATCAACCATGTGATCGGGAGACGTGTTCAAATATGTGTCAGTTTTCGTACCCTGGTACTCGGGTGCAACATTCCAGATGCTTTACTAACACTCTCCGGACTTGGAGAGTCAGTCCCTTTAACCTCCTGTTTGGCCCAGTTTGCAATTTCTGCGGAAGATTAACAGGAATAGCGAGAACCAATGAGAGGCTAGCTGGAGGTGTCTGGACGGGCAAATTTAACTCTCATTTCCCACCAGGAAGAGGAATTAACCAAAGGCTCAGCGTGCCGTGCCGGAACCAGATTAGGGCCTGAAGCCATCCTGCGGTGTTGCGGCCAGCTCAAAAGAAAGCGAGTTGAAGAAAGGAGCTCAGGGGCACTGTAATTCACAAACCTGCAGAGTTATAAATGACAGCTATCGTCCAAAAATAGACTGAAGTAAGGCTGCCAAGAGGACTTGAAAGCGGGGCAGAATTGCAGGAAACTGATTTCAGGAGGTAGACTGGAATTGCATTGAAAGCATAGGAAAAGAGGCAGAACGTCCACAATGATGCACTTGGCCAAAAAGGGCGTATGTGTTTTTTCCTGAATATATTCAGGAAAAAACGCATACGCACTTTTTGGCCAACCCAGCAAGCTTGCAAAGGAAATCTGCACTACAATGAAGTCTCACTTCCCCCCGGTCAAAAGGGCCATCTGAAAAAAGTATAAAATCCAGAAAGACAGGACAGGCCATGGAGAACTGGGAGCCTTGTTATGCTGATGGGCGGGATGTAAATTGCCAACAACCACTCGGGAGAAGTGTATGGTGTTTCCTGAAACACCTAAAAAACAAAGCAACAGAGCCTAGGGCACTTCCACTTATGGTCCTATAGCTTAGGGAAATTAAAATCAAAAAGACACAGCCACCCCAAAGTTTGGGACGCCTCCGTTTATAAGAACCTCGTTTACCGTACAAGTTCAATATCACAGAAAGTGAAAAATGGATAAAGAACTTGTGGTACTTACGTACAATGCAGTATCACTCAGCAATGAAATCTATGTCTTCAGGCCCGTAGCAGCATAATGAGTGGATTCAGGTACGATGATTCTAACTGAAATAAGTCACACAGAAAAAGAAACATCATAAGATATCACTAATACACGGAATGTAAACTTGGCTACACAGGAACTGCATTCCAAAACAGAACAGGGTCTCAAATTTAGAAAACCAACTTATGCTTGCTTAAGGGGAAAGGTGAGTTGGGGTGCTGTATAAAACCAGAGATTGAAATGAGCACAGATAAAGTTCCTTAAGCCAAATATGGAATATACAAGAGCTACTCCTTGCTCAAGGAAATGGACTCAAAACCCCATATTAAACGCCTAAGAATGTACCTGACTAGTAAGTATCTTAAAACCTATGGATTGCTATGTCTCCAAAAGAGAATCAAGCGTGTGTACAGGGGCATAAACGCAGCACTGATAGGATTGGAGAGGTTCGGTGAGCAAATGAAGACCCTTTGAAGTCATATTGCATGGTACCCATTACACGGGTCTCAACTCTCCAGGTTTAAGGTATTCTTCCTTCAGCTTAAACATGCATGTGGAACACAGAGTATGATCAACCATGTGAACGGGAGACGTGTTCAAATATGTCTCAGTTTACCTCCCCTGGTACTCGGGTGCAACATTCCAGATGCTTTACTAACACTCTCCCGACTTGGAGAGTCAGTCCCTCTAACCTCCTGTTTGGCCCAGTTTGCAATTTCTGCGGAAGATGAACAGGAATAGCGAGAACCAATGAGAGGCTAGCTGGAGGTGTCTGGACGGGCAAATTTAACTCTCATTTCCCACCAGGAAGAGGAATTAACCAAAGGCTCAGCATGCCAGGCCGGAAACAGATTAGGGCCTGAAGCCAACCTGCGGTGTTGCAGCCAGGTCACAAGAAAGCGAGTTGAAGAAAGGAGCTCAGGGGCACTGTAATTCACAAACCTGCAGAGTTATAAATGACAGCTATCGTCCAAAAATAGACTGAAGTAAGGCTGCCAAGAGGACTTGAACGCGGGGTAGAATTGCAGGAAACCGATTTCAGGAGGTAGACTGGAATTGCATTGAAAGCATAGGAAAAGAGGCAGAACGTCCACAATGATGCACTTGGCCAAAAAGGGCGTATGCGTTTTTTCCTGAATATATTCAGGAAAAAACGCATACGCACTTTTTGGCCAACCAAGCAAGCTTGCAAAGGAAATCTGCACTACAATGAAGTCTCACTTCCCCCCGGTCAAAAGGGCCATCTGAAAAAAGTGTAAAATCCAGAAAGGCAACAGGCCATTGAGAACTGGGAGCCTTGTTATGCTGATGGGCGGGATGTAAATTGCCAACAGACACTCGGGAGAAGTGTATGGTGTTTCCTGAAACATCTAAAAAACAAAGCAACAGAGCCTAGGGCACTTCCACTTATGGTCCTATAGCTTAGGGAAATTAAAATCAAAAAGACACAGCCACCCCAAAGTTTGGAACGGCTCTGTTTACAAGAACCTCGTTTACAGTACAAGTTCAACATCGAAGAAAGTGAAAATTGGATAAAGAACTTGTGGTACTTACGTACAATGCAGTATCACTCAGCAATGAAATCTATGTCATCAGGCCCGTAGCAGCATAATGAGTAGATTCAGGTAGGATGATTCTAACTGAAATAAGTCACACAGAAAAAGAAACATCATAAGATATCACTAATACACGGAATGTAAACTTGGCTACACAGGAACTGAATTCCAAAACAGAACAGGTTCTCAAATTTAGAAAACCAACTTATGCTTGCTTAAGGGGAAAGGTGAGTTGGGTTGCTGCATAAAACCAGAGATTGAAATGAGCACAGATAAAGTTCCTTAAGCCAAATATGGAATAGACAAGAGCTACTCCTTGCTCAACGAAATGGACTCAACACCGCATATTAAACGCCTAAGAATGTACCTGACTAGTAAGTATCTTAAAACCTATGGATTGCTATCTCTCTGAAAGAGAATCAAGGATGTGTACAGGGGCATAAACGCAGCAGTGATAGGATTGGAGAGGTTCGGTGAGCAAATGAAGACCCTTTGAAGTCATATTGCATGGTACCCATTCCACGGGTTTCAACTACCCAGGTTTTAGGTATTCTTCCTTCAGCTAAACATGCATGTGGAACCCAGAGTATGATCAACAATGTGATCAGGAGACGTGTTCAAATATGTCTCAGTTTTCCTCCCCTGGTACTCGGGTGCAACATTCCAGACGCTTTACTAACACTCTCCCCACTTGGAGAGTCAGCGCCTTTAACCTCCTGTTAGGCCAAGTTTGCAATTTCTGCGGAAGATGAACAGGAATAGCGAGAACCAATGAGAGGCTAGCTGGAGGTGTCTGGACGGGCAAATTTAACTCTCATTTCCCAACAGGAAGAGGAAATAACCAAAGGCTCAGCATGCCGTACCGGAACCAGATTAGGGCCTGAAGCCATCCTGCGGTGTTGCGGCCAGGTCACAAGAAAGCGAGTTGAAGAAAGGAGCTCAGGGGCACTGTAATTCACAAACCTGCAGAGTTATAAATGACAGCTATCGTCCAAAAATAGACTGAAGTAAGGCTGCCAAGAGGACTTGAAAGCGGGGCAGAATTGCAGGAAACCGATTTCAGGAGGTAGACTGGAATTGCATTGAAAGCATAGGAAAAGAGGCAGAACGTCCACAATGATGCACTTGGCCAAAAAGGGCGTATGCGTTTTTTCCTGAATATAATCAGGAAAAAACGCATACGCCCTTTTTGGCCAACCAAGCAAGCTTGCAAAGGAAATCTGCACTACAATGAAGTCTCACTTCCCCCCGGTCAAAAGGGCCATCTGAAAAAAGTGTAAAATCCAGAAAGGCAACAGGCCATTGAGAACTGGGAGCCTTGTTATGCTGATGGGCGGGATGTAAATTGCCAACAGACACTAGGGAGAAGTGTATGGTGTTTCCTGAAACATCTAAAAAACAAAGCAACAGAGCCTAGGGCACTTCCACTTATGGTCCTATAGCTTAGGGAAATTAAAATCAAAAAGACACAGCCACCCCAAAGTTTGGAACGGCTCTGTTTACAAGAACCTCGTTTACAGTACAAGTTCAACATCGAAGAAAGTGAAAATTGGATAAAGAACTTGTGGTACTTACGTACAATGCAGTATCACTCAGCAATGAAATCTATGTCATCAGGCCCGTAGCAGCATAATGAGTAGATTCAGGTAGGATGATTCTAACTGAAATAAGTCACACAGAAAAAGAAACATCATAAGATATCACTAATACACGGAATGTAAACTTGGCTACACAGGAACTGAATTCCAAAACAGAACAGGTTCTCAAATTTAGAAAACCAACTTATGCTTGCTTAAGGGTAAAGGTGAGTTGGGTTGCTGCATAAAACCAGAGATTGAAATGAGCACAGATAAAGTTCCTTAAGCCAAATATGGAATAGACAAGAGCTACTCCTTGCTCAACGAAATGGACTCAACACCGCATATTAAACGCCTAAGAATGTACCTGACTAGTAAGTATCTTAAAACCTATGGATTGCTATCTCTCTGAAAGAGAATCAAGGATGTGTACAGGGGCATAAACGCAGCAGTGATAGGATTGGAGAGGTTCGGTGAGCAAATGAAGACCCTTTGAAGTCATATTGCATGGTACCCATTCCACGGGTTTCAACTACCCAGGTTTTAGGTATTCTTCCTTCAGCTAAACATGCATGTGGAACCCAGAGTATGATCAACAATGTGATCAGGAGACGTGTTCAAATATGTCTCAGTTTTCCTCCCCTGGTACTCGGGTGCAACATTCCAGACGCTTTACTAACACTCTCCCCACTTGGAGAGTCAGCGCCTTTAACCTCCTGTTAGGCCAAGTTTGCAATTTCTGCGGAAGATGAACAGGAATAGCGAGAACCAATGAGAGGCTAGCTGGAGGTGTCTGGACGGGCAAATTTAACTCTCATTTCCCAACAGGAAGAGGAAATAACCAAAGGCTCAGCATGCCGTACCGGAACCAGATTAGGGCCTGAAGCCATCCTGCGGTGTTGCGGCCAGGTCACAAGAAAGCGAGTTGAAGAAAGGAGCTCAGGGGCACTGTAATTCACAAACCTGCAGAGTTATAAATGACAGCTATCGTCCAAAATTAGACTGAAGTAAGGCTGCCAAGAGGACTTGAAAGCGGGGCAGAATTGCAGGAAACCGATTTCAGGAGGTAGACTGGAATTGCATTGAAAGCATAGGAAAAGAGACAGAACGTCCACAATGATGCACTTGGCCAAAAAGGGCGTATGCGTTTTTTCCTGAATATAATCAGGAAAAAACGCATACGCCCTTTTTGGCCAACCAAGCAAGCTTGCAAAGGAAATCTGCACTACAATGAAGTCTCACTTCCCCCCGGTCAAAAGGGCCATCTGAAAAAAGTGTAAAATCCAGAAAGGCAACAGGCCATTGAGAACTGGGAGCCTTGTTATGCTGATGGGCGGGATGTAAATTGCCAACAGACACTCGGGAGAAGTGTATGGTGTTTCCTGAAACATCTAAAAAACAAAGCAACAGAGCCTAGGGCACTTCCACTTATGGTCCTATAGCTTAGGGAAATTAAAATCAAAAAGACACAGCCACCCCAAAGTTTGGAACGGCTCTGTTTACAAGAACCTCGTTTACAGTACAAGTTCAACATCGCAGAAAGTGAAAAATGGATAAAGAAGTTGTGGTATTTACTTACAAAGCAATATCACTCAGCAATGAAATCTGTGTCATCAGGCCCTTAGCAGCACAGTGAGTGGATTCAGGTATGATGATTCTAACTGAAATAAGTCACACAGAAAAAGAAACATCATAAGATATCAGTAATACACGGAATGTAAACTTGGCTACACAGGAACTGAATTACAGAACAGAACAGGGTCTCACATTTAGAAAACCAACTTATTCTTGCTTAAGGGTAAAGGTGAGTTGGGGTGCTGCATAAATCCAGAGATTGAAATGAGCACAGATAAAGTTCCTTAAGCCAAATATGGAATAGACAAGAGTTACTCCTTGCTCAACGAAATGGACTCAACACCCCATATTAAACGCCTAAGAATGTACCTGACTAGTAAGTATCTTAAAACCTATGGATTGCTATGTCTCCAAAAGAGAATCAAGCATGTGTACAGGGGCATAAACGCAGCAGTGATAGGATTGGAGAGGTTCAGTGAGCAAATGAAGACCCTTTGAAGTCATATTGCATGGTACCCATTCCACGGGTTTCAACTACCCAGGTTTAAGGTATTCTTCCTTCAGCTAAAACATGCATGTGGAACCTAGAGTATGATCAACCATGTGATCGGGAGACGTGTTCAAATATGTCTCAGTTTTCCTCCCCTGGTACTCGGGTGCAACATTCCAGACGCTTTACTAACACTCTCCCCACTTGGAGAGTCAGTCCCTTTAACCTCCTGTTTGGCCCAGTTTGCAATTTCTGCGGAAGATGAATAGGAATAGCGAGAACCAATGAGAGGCTAGCTGGAGGTGTCTGGACGGGCAAATTTTACTCTCATTTCCCACCAGGAAGAGGAATTAACCAAAGGCTCAGCATGCCGGGCCGGAACCAGATTAGGGCCTGAAGCCATCCTGCGGTGTTGCGGCCAGGTCACAAGAAAGCGAGTTGAAGAAAGGAGCTCAGGGGCACTGTAATTCACAAACCTGCAGAGTTATAAATGACAGCTATCGTCCAAAAATAGACTGAAGTAAGGCTGCCAAGAGGACCTGAAAGCGGGGCAGAATTGCAGAACCCGATTTCAGGAGGTAGACTGGAATTGCATTGAAAGCATAGGAAAAGAGGCAGAACGTCCACAATGATGCACTTGGCCAAAAAGGGCATATACGTTTTTTCCTGAATATATTCAGGAAAAAACGCATACGCCCTTTTTGGCCAACCAAGCAAGCTTGCAAAGGAAATCTGCACTACAATGAAGTCTCACTTCCCCCTGGTCAAAAAGGCCATCCGTAAAAAGTGTAAAATCCAGAAAGGCAGGACAGGCCATGGAGAACTGGGAGCCTTGTTATGCTGATGGGCGGGATGTAAATTGCCAACAGCCACTCGGGAGAAGTGTATGGTGTTTCCTGAAACATCTAAAAAACAAAGCAACAGAGCCTAGGGCACTGCCACTTATGGTCCTATAGCTTAGGGAAATTAAAATCAAAAAGACACAGCCACCCCAAAGTTTGGAACGGCTCTGTTTACAAGAACCTCGTTTACAGTACAAGTTCAACATCGCAGAAAGTGAAAAATGGATAAAGAAGTTGTGGTATTTACTTACAAAGCAATATCACTCAGCAATGAAATCTGTGTCATCAGGCCCTTAGCAGCACAGTGAGTGGATTCAGGTATGATGATTCTAACTGAAATAAGTCACACAGAAAAAGAAACATCATAAGATATCACTAATACACGGAATGTAAATTTGGCTACACAGGAACTGAATTCCAAAACAGAACAGGTTCTCAAATTTAGAAAACCAACTTATGCTTGCTGAAGGGGAAAGGTGAGTTGGGTTGCTGCATAAAACCAGAGATTGAAATGAGCACAGATAAAGTTCCTTAAGCCAAATATGGAATAGACAAGAGCTACTCCTTGCTCAACGAAATGGACTCAACACCGCATATTAAACGCCTAAGAATGTACCTGACTAGTAAGTATCTTAAAACCTATGGATTGCTATGTCTCCGAAAGAGAATCAAGCATGTGTACAGGGGCATAAACGCAGCAGTGATAGGATTGGAGAGGTTCGGTGAGCAAATGAAGACCCTTTGAAGTCATATTGCATGGTACCCATTCCACGGGTTTCAACTACCCAGGTTTTAGGTATTCTTCCTTCAGGTAAAACATGCATGTGGAACCCAGAGTATGATCAACCATGTGATCGGGAGACGTGTTCAAATATGTCTCAGTTTTCCTCCCCTGGTACTCGGGTGCAACATTCCAGACGCTTTACTAACACTCTCCCCACTTGGAGAGTCAGCGCCTTTAACCTCCTGTTTGGCCCAGTTTGCAATTTCTGCGGAAGATGAACAGGAATAGTGAGAACCAATGAGAGGCTAGCTGGAGGTGTCTGGACGGGCAAATTTAACTCTCATTTCCCACCAGGAAGAGGAAATAACCAAAGGCTCAGCGTGCCGTGCCGGAACCAGATTAGGGCCTGAAGCCATCCTGCGGTGTTGCGGCCAGGTCACAAGAAAGCGAGTTGAAGAAAGGAGCTCAGGGGCACTGTAATTCACAACCCTGCAGAGTTATAAATGACAGCTATCGTCCAAAAATAGACTGAAGTAAGGCTGCCAAGAGGACTTGAAAGCGGGGCAGAATTGCAGGAAACCGATTTCAGGAGGTAGACTGAAATTGCATTGAAAGCATAGGAAAAGAGGCAGAACGTCCACAATGATGCACTTGGCCAAAAAGGGCGTATGCGTTTTTTCCTGAATATATTCAGGAAAAAACGCATACGCCCTTTTTGGCCAACCAAGCAAGCTTGCAAAGGAAATCTGCACTACAATGAAGTCTCACTTCCCCCCGGTCAAAAGGGCCATCTGAAAAAAGTGTAAAATCCAGAAAGGCAGGACAGGCCATGGAGAACTGGGAGCCTTGTTATGCTGATGGGCGGGATGTAAATTGCCAACAGACACTGGGGAGAAGTGTATGGTGTTTCCTGAAACATCTAATACACAAAGCAACAGAGCCTAGGGCACTGCCACTTATGGTCCTATAGCTTAGGGAAATTAAAATCAAAAAGACACAGCCACCCCAAAGTTTGGGACGCCTCTGTTTACAACAACCTCGTTTACAGTACAAGTTCAACATCGCAGAAAGTGAAAAATGGATAAAGAAGTTGTGGTATTTACTTACAAAGCAATATCACTCAGCAATGAAACCTATGTCATCAGCCCTTAGCAGAACAATGAGTGGATTCAGGTATGATGATTCTAACTGAAATAAGTCACACAGAAAAAGAAACATCATAAGATATCAGTAATACACGGAATGTAAACTTGGCTACACAGGAACTGAATTACAGAACAGAACAGGGTCTCAAATTTAGAAAACCAACTTATGCTTGCTTAAGGGTAAAGGTGAGGTGGGGTGCTGCATAAAACCAGAGATTGAAATGAGCACAGATAAAGTTCCTTAAGTCAAATATGGAATAGACAAGAGCTACTCCTTGCTCAACAAAATGGACTCAACACCGCATATTAAACGCCTAAGAATGTACCTGACTAGTAAGTATCGTAAAACCTATGGATTGCTATGTCTCCAAAAGAGAATCAAGCATGTGTACAGGGGCATAAACGCAGCAGTGATAGGATTGGAGAGGTTCGGTGAGTAAATGAAGACCCTTTGAAGTCATATTGCATGGTACCCATTACACGGGTCTCAACTCTCCAGGTTTAAGGTATTCTTCCTTCAGCTAAAACATGCATGTGGAACCGAAGTATGATCAACCATGTGAACGGGAGACGTGTTCAAATATGTCTCAGTTTTCCTCCCCTGGTACTCGGGTGCAACATTCCAGACGCTTTACTAACACTCTCCCCACTTGGAAAGTCAGCGCCTTTAACCTCCTGTTTGGCCCAGTTTGCAAATTCTGCGGAAGATGAACAGGAATAGCGAGAACCAATGAGAGGCTAGCTGGAGGTGTCTGGATGGGCAAATTTAACTCTCATTTCCCACCAGGAAGAGGAAATAACCAAAGGCTCAGCGTGCCGTACCGGAACCAGATTAGGGCCTGAAGCCATCCTGCGGTGTTGCGGCCAGCTCAAAAGAAAGCGAGTTGAAGAAAGGAGCTCAGGGGCACTGTAATTCACAAACCTGCAGAGTTATAAATGACAGCTATCGTCCAAAAATAGACTGAAGTAAGGCTGCCAAGAGGACTTGAAAGCGGGGCAGAATTGCAGGAAACCGATTGCAGGAGGTAGACTGGAATTGCATTGAAAGCATAGGAAAAGAGGCAGAACGTCCACAATGATGCACTTGGCCAAAAAGGGCGTATGCGTTTTTTCCTGAATATATTCAGGAAAAAACGCATACGCCCTTTTTGGCCAACCAAGCAAGCTTGCAAAGGAAATCTGCACTACAATGAAGTCTCACTTCCCCCCGGTCAAAAGGGCCATCTGAAAAAAGTGTAAAATCCAGAAAGGCAGGACAGGCCATGGAGAACTGGGAGCCTTGTTATGCTGATGGGCGGGATGTAAATTGCCAACAACCACTTGGGAGAAGTGTATGGTGTTTCCTGAAACATCTAAAAAACAAAGCAACAGAGCCTAGGGCACTGCCACTTATGGTCCTATAGCTTAGGGAAATTAAAATCAAAAAGACACAGCCACCCCAAAGTTTGGGACGCCTCTGTTTACAACAACCTCGTTTATAGTACATGTTCAACATCGCAGAAAGTGAAAAATGGATAAAGAAGTTGTGGTATTTACTTACAAAGCAATATCACTCAGCACTGAAATCTATGTCATCAGGCCCTTAGCATCACAATGAGTGGATTCAGGTATGATGATTCTAACTGAAATAAGTCACACAGAAAAAGAAACATCATAAGATATCAGTAATACACGGAATGTAAACTTGGCTACACAGGAACTGAATTACAGAACAGAACAGGGTCTCAAATTTAGAAAACCAACTTATGCTTGCTTAAGGGTAAAGGTGAGGTGGGGTGCTGCATAAAACCAGAGATTGAAATGAGCACAGATAAAGTTCCTTAAGTCAAATATGGAATAGACAAGAGCTACTCCTTGCTCAACGAAATGGACTCAACACCGCATATTAAACGCCTAAGAATGTACCTGACTAGTAAGTATCGTAAAACCTATGGATTGCTATGTCTCCAAAAGAGAATCAAGCATGTGTACAGGGGCATAAACGCAGCAGTGATAGGATTGGAGAGGTTCGGTGAGCAAATGAAGACCCTTTGAAGTCATATTGCATGGTACCCATTACACGGGTCTCAACTCTCCAGGTTTAAGGTATTCTTCCTTCAGCTAAAACATGCATGTGGAACCCAAGTATGATCAACCATGTGAACGGGAGACGTGTTCAAATATATCTCAGTTTTCCTCCCCTGGTACTCGGGTGCAACATTCCAGACGCTTTACTAACACTCTCCCCACTTGGAGAGTCAGCGCCTTTAACCTCCTGTTTGGCCCAGTTTGCAATTTCTGCGGAAGATGAACAGGAATAGCGAGAACCAATGAGAGGCTAGCTGCAGGTGTCTGGACGGGCAAATTTAACTCTCATTTCCCACCAGGAAGAGGAAATAACCAAAGGCTCAGCGTGCCGTACCGGAACCAGATTAGGGCCTGAAGCCATCCAGCGGTGTTGCGGCCAGCTCAAAAGAAAGCGAGTTGAAGAAAGGAGCTCAGGGGCACTGTAATTCACAAACCTGCAGAGTTATAAATGACAGCTATCGTCCAAAAATATACTGAAGTAAGGCTGCCAAGAGGACTTGAAAGCGGGGCAGAATTGCAGGAAACCGATTGCAGGAGGTAGACTGGAATTGCATTGAAAGCATAGGAAAAGAGGCAGAACGTCCACAATGATGCACTTGGCCAAAAAGGGCGTATGCGTTTTTTCCTGAATATATTCAGGAAAAAACGCATACGCCCTTTTTGGCCAACCAAGCAAGCTTGCAAAGGAAATCTGCACTACAATGAAGTCTCACTTCCCCCCGGTCAAAAGGGCCATCTGAAAAAAGTGTAAAATCCAGAAAGGCAGGACAGGCCATGGAGAACTGGGAGCCTTGTTATGCTGATGGGCGGGATGTAAATTGCCAACAACCACTCGGGAGAAGTGTATGGTGTTTCCTGAAACATCTAAAAAACAAAGCAACAGAGCCTAGGGCACTTCCACTTATGGTCCTATAGCTTACGGAAATTAAAATCAAAAAGACACAGCCACCCCAAAGTTTGGGACGCCTCTGTTTACAAGAACTTCGTTTACCGTACTAGTTCAATATCACAGAAAGTGAAAAATGGATAAAGAACTTGTGGTACTTACGTACAATGCAGTATCACTCAGCAATGAAATCTATGTCATCAGGCCCGTAGCAGCATAATGAGTGGATTTAGGTACGATGATTCTAACTGAAATAAGTCACACAGAAAAAGAAACATCATAAGATATCACTAATACACGGAATTAAACTTGGCTACACAGGAACTGCATTCCAAAACAGAACAGGGTCTCAAATTTAGAAAACCAACTTATGCTTGCTTAAGGGGAAATGTGAGTTGGGGTGCTGCATAAAACCAGAGATTGAAATGAGCACAGATAAAGTTCCTTAAGCCAAATATGGAATAGACAAGAGCTACTCCTTGCTCAACGAAATGGACTCAACACCGCATATTAAACGCCTAAGAATGTACCTGACTAGTAAGTATCTTAAAACCTATGGATTGCTATGTCTCCGAAAGAGAATCAAGCATGTGTACAGGGGCATAAACGCAGCAGTGATAGGATTGGAGAGGTTCGGTGAGCAAATGAAGACCCTTTGAAGTCATATTGCATGGTACCCATTCCACGGGTTTCAACTACCCAGGTTTTAGGTATTCTTCCTTCAGCTAAAACATGCATGTGGAACCCAGAGTATGATCAACCATGTGATCGGGAGACGTGTTCAAATATGTCTCAGTTTTCCTCCCCTGGTACTCGGGTGCAACATTCCAGACGCTTTACTAACACTCTCCCCACTTGGAGAGTCAGCGTCTTTAACCTCCTGTTTGGCACAGTTTGCAATTTCTGCGGAAGATGAACAGGAATAGCGAGAACCAATGAGAGGCTAGCTGGAGGTGTCTGGACGGGCAAATTTAACTCTCATTTCCCAACAGGAAGAGGAAATAACCAAAGGCTCAGCGTGCCGTACCGGAAACAGATTAGGGCCTGAAGCCATCCTGCGGTGTTGCGGCCAGGTCACAAGAAAGCGAGTTGAAGAAAGGAGCTCAGGGGCACTGTAATTCACAAACCTGCAGAGTTATAAATGACAGCTATCGTCCAAAAATATACTGAAGTAAGGCTGCCAAGAGGACTTGAAAGCGGGGCAGAATTGCAGGAAACCGATTGCAGGAGGTAGACTGGAATTGCATTGAAAGCATAGGAAAAGAGGCAGAACGTCCACAATGATGCACTTGGCCAAAAAGGGCGTATGCGTTTTTTCCTGAATATATTCAGGAAAAAACGCATACGCCCTTTTTGGCCAACCAAGCAAGCTTGCAAAGGAAATCTGCACTACAATGAAGTCTCACTTCCCCCCGGTCAAAAGGGCCATCTGAAAAAAGTGTAAAATCCAGAAAGGCAGGACAGTCCATGGAGAACTGGGAGCCTTGTTATGCTGATGGGTGGGATGTAAATTGCCAACAACCACTGGGGAGAAGTGTATGGTGTTTCCTGAAACATCTAAAAAACAAAGCAACAGAACCTAGGGCACTTCCACTTATGGTCCTATAGCTTAGGGAAATTAAAATCAAAAAGACACAGCCACCCCAAAGTTTGGAACGGCTCTGTTTACAAGAACCTCGTTTACAGTACAAGTTCAACATCGCAGAAAGTGAAAAATGGATAAAGAAGTTGTGGTATTTACTTACAAAGCAATATCACTCAGCAATGAAATCTGTGTCATCAGGCCCTTAGCAGCACAATGAGTGGATTCAGGTATGATGATTCTAACTGAAATAAGTCACACAGAAAAAGAAACATCATAAGATATCAGTAATACACGGAATGTAAACTTGGCTACAGAGGAACCGAATTACAGAACAGAACAGGGTCTCAAATTTAGAAAACCAACTTATTCTTGCTTAAGGGTAAAGGTGAGTTGGGGTGCTGCATAAAACCAGAGATTGAAATGAGCACAGATAAAGTTCCTTAAGTCAAATATGGAATAGACAAGAGCTACTCCTTGCTCAACGAAATGGACTCAACACCCCATATTAAACGCCTAAGAATGTACCTGACTAGTAAGTATCTTAAAACCTATGGATTGCTATGTCTCCGAAAGAGAATCAAGCATGTGTACAGGGGCATAAACGCAGCAGTGATAGGATTGGAGAGGTTCGGTGAGCAAATGAAGACCCTTTGAAGTCATATTGCATGGTACCCATTCCACAGGTTTCAACTACCCAGGTTTAAGGTATTCTTCCTTCAGCTATAACATGCATGTGGAACCTAGAGTATGATCAACCATGTGATCGGGAGACGTGTTCAAATATGTCTCAGTTTTCCTCCCCTGGTACTCGGGTGCAACATTCCAGACGCTTTACTAACACTCTCCCCACTTGGAGAGTCAGTCCCTTTAACCTCCTGTTTGGCCCAGTTTGCAATTTCTGCGGAAGATGAACAGGAATAGCGAGAACCAATGAGAGGCTAGCTGGAGGTGTCTGGACGGGCAAATTTAACTCTCATTTCCCACCAGGAAGAGGAATTAACCAAAGGCTCAGCGTGCCGGGCCGGAACCAGATTAGGGCCTGAAGCCATCCTGCGGTGTTGCGGCCAGGTCACAAGAAAGCGAGTTGAAGAAAGGAGCTCAGGGGCACTGTAATTCACAAAACTGCAGAGTTATAAATGACAGCTATCGTCCAAAAATAGACTGAAGTAAGGCTGCCAAGAGGACTTGAAAGCGGGGCAGAATTGCAGGAAACCGATTTCAGGAGGTAGACTGGAATTGCATTGAAAGCATAGGAAAAGAGGCAGAACGTCCACAATGATGCACTTGGCCAAAAAGGGCGTATGCGTTTTTTCCTGAATATATTCAGGAAAAAACGCATACGCCCTTTTTGGCCAACCAAGCAAGCTTGCAAAGGAAATCTGCACTACAATGAAGTCTCACTTCCCCCCGGTCAAAAGGGCCATCTGAAAAAAGTGTAAAATCCAGAAAGGCAACAGGCCATGGAGAACTGGGAGCCTTGTTATGCTGATGGGCGGGATGTAAATTGCCAACAGACACTCGGGAGAAGTGTATGGTGTTTCCTGAAACATCTAAAAAACAAAGCAACAGAGCCTAGGGCACTTCCACTTATGGTCCTATAGCTTAGGGAAATTAAAATCAAAAAGACACAGCCACCCCAAAGTTTGGAACGGCTCTGTTTACAAGAACCTCGTTTACAGTACAAGTTCAACATCGCAGAAAGTGAAAAATGGATAAAGAATTTGTGGTACTTACGTACAATGCAGTATCACTCAGCAATAAAATCTATGTCATCAGGCCCGTAGCAGCATAATGAGTAGATTCAGGTACGATGATTCTAACTGAAATAAGTCACACAGAAAAAGAAACATCATAAGATATCACTAATACACGGAATGTAAATTTGGCTACACAGGAACTGAATTCCAAAACAGAACAGGTTCTCAAATTTAGAAAACCAACTTATGCTTGCTTAAGGGGAAAGGTGAGTTGGGTTGCTGCATAAAACAGGAGATTGAAATGAGCACAGATAAAGTTCCTTAAGTCAAATATGGAATAGACAAGAGCTACTCCTTGCTCAACGAAATGGACTCAACACCGCATATTAAACGCCTAAGAATGTACCTGACTAGTAAGTATCTTAAAACCTATGGATTGCTATGTCTCCGAAAGAGAATCAAGCATGTGTACAGGGGCATAAACGCAGCAGTGATAGGATTGGAGAGGTTCGGTGAGCAAATGAAGACCCTTTGAAGTCATATTGCATGGTACCCATTCCACGGGTTTCAACTACCCAGGTTTTAGGTATTCTTCCTTCAGCTAAAACATGCATGTGGAACCCAGAGTATGATCAACCATGTGATCGGGAGACGTGTTCAAATATGTCTCAGTTTTCCTCCCCTGGTACTCGGGTGCAACATTCCAGACGCTTTACTAACACTCTCCCCACTTGGAGAGTCAGCGCCTTTAACCTCCTGTTTGGCCCAGTTTGCAATTTCTGCGGAAGATGAACAGGAATAGCGAGAACCAATGAGAGGCTAGCTGGAGGTGTCTGGACGGGCAAATTTAACTCTCATTTCCCACCAGGAGGAGGAAATAACCAAAGGCTCAGCGTGCCGTGCCGGAACCAGATTAGGGCCTGAAGCCATCCTGCGGTGTTGCGGCCAGGTCACAAGAAAGCGAGTTGAAGAAAGGAGCTCAGGGGCACTGTAATTCACAACCCTGCAGAGTTATAAATGACAGCTACCGTCCAAAAATAGACTGAAGTAAGGCTGCCAAGAGGACTTGAAAGCGGGGCAGAATTGCAGGAAACCGATTTCAGGAGGTAGACTGAAATTGCATTGAAAGCATAGGAAAAGAGGCAGAACGTCCACAATGATGCACTTGGCCAAAAAGGGCGTATGCGTTTTTTCCTGAATATATTCAGGAAAAAACGCATACGCCCTTTTTGGCCAACCAAGCAAGCTTGCAAAGGAAATCTGCACTACAATGAAGTCTCACTTCCCCCCGGTCAAAAGGGCCATCTGAAAAAAGTGTAAAATCCAGAAAGGCAGGACAGGCCATGGAGAACTGGGAGCCTTGTTATGCTGATGGGCGGGATGTAAATTGCCAACAGACACTGGGGAGAAGTGTATGGTGTTTCCTGAAACATCTAAAACACAAAGCAACAGAGCCTAGGGCACTGCCACTTATGGTCCTATAGCTTAGGGAAATTAAAATCAAAAAGACACAGCCACCCCAAAGTTTGGGACGCCTCTGTTTACAAGAACCTCGTTTACAGTACAAGTTCAACATCGCAGAAAGTGAAAAATGGATAGAGAAGTTGTGGTATTTACTTACAAAGCAATATCACTCAGCAATGAAACCTATGTCATCAGGCCCTTTGCAGAACAATGAGTGGATTCAGGTATGATGATTCTAACTGAAATAAGTCACACAGAAAAAGAAACATCATAAGATATCAGTAATACACGGAATGTAAACGTGGCTACACAGGAACTGAATTACAGAACAGAACAGGGTCTCAAATTTAGAAAACCAACTTATGCTTGCTTAAGGGTAAAGGTGAGGTGGGGTGCTGCATAAAACCAGAGATTGAAATGAGCACAGATAAAGTTCCTTAAGTCAAATATGGAATAGACAAGAGCTACTCCTTGCTCAACGAAATGGACTCAACACCGCATATTAAACGCCTAAGAATGTACCTGACTAGTAAGTATCGTAAAACCTATGGATTGCTATGTCTCCAAAAGAGAATCAAGCATGTGTACAGGGGCATAAACGCAGCAGTGATAGGATTGGAGAGGTTCGGTGAGCAAATGAAGACCCTTTGAAGTCATATTGCATGGTACCCATTACACGGGTCTCAACTCTCCAGGTTTAAGGTATTCTTCCTTCAGCTAAAACATGCATGTGGAATCCAAGTATGATCAACCATGTGAACAGGAGACGTGTTCAAATATGTCTCAGTTTTCCTCCCCTGGTACTCGGGAGCAACATTCCAGACGCTTTATTAACACTCTCCCCACTTGGAGAGTCAGCGCCTTTAACCTCCTGTTTGGCCCAGTTTGCAATTTCTGCGGAAGATGAACAGGAATAGCGAGAACCAATGAGAGGCTAGCTGCAGGTGTCTGGACGGGCAAATTTAACTCTCATTTCCCACCAGGAAGAGGAAATAACCAAAGGCTCAGTGTGCCGTGCCGGAACCAGATTAGGGCCTGAAGCCATCCAGCGGTGTTGCGGCCAGCTCAAAAGAAAGCGAGTTGAAGAAAGGAGCTCAGGGGCACTGTAATTCACAAACCTGCAGAGTTATAATTGACAGCTATCGTCCAAAAATATACTGAAGTAAGGCTGCCAAGAGGACTTGAAAGCGGGGCAGAATTGCAGGAAACCGATTGCAGGAGGTAGACTGGAATTGCATTGAAAGCATAGGAAAAGAGGCAGAACGTCCACAATGATGCACTTGGCCAAAAAGGGCGTATGCGTTTTTTCCTGAATATATTCAGGAAAAAACGCATACGCCCTTTTTGGCCAACCAAGCAAGCTTGCAAAGGAAATCTGCACTACAATGAAATCTCACTTCCCCCCGGTCAAAAGGGCCATCTGAAAAAAGTGTAAAATCCAGAAAGGCAGGACAGGCCATGGAGAACTGGGAGCCTTGTTATGCTGATGGGCGGGATGTAAATTGCCAACAACCACTCGGGAGTAGTGTATGGTGTTTCCTGAAACATCTAAAAAACAAAGCAACAGAGCCTAGGGCACTTCCACTTATGGTCCTATAGCTTAGGGAAATTAAAATCAAAAAGACACAGCCACCCCAAAGTTTGGGACGCCTCTGTTTACAAGAACTTCGTTTACCGTACTAGTTCAATATCACAGAAAGTGAAAAATGGATAAAGAACTTGTGGTACTTAGGTACAATGCAGTATCACTCAGCAATTAAATCTATGTCATCAGGCCCGTAGCAGCATAATGAGTGGATTTAGGTACGATGATTCTAACTGAAATAAGTCACACAGAAAAAGAAACATCATAAGATATCACTAATACACGGAATTAAACTTGGCTACACAGGAACTGCATTCCAAAACAGAACAGGGTCTCAAATTTAGAAAACCAACTTATGCTTGCTTAAGGGGAAATGTGAGTTGGGGTGCTGCATAAAACCAGAGATTGAAATGAGCACAGATAAAGTTCCTTAAGCCAAATATGGAATAGACAAGAGCTACTCCTTGCTCAACGAAATGGACTCAACACCGCATATTAAACGCCTAAGAATGTACCTGACTAGTAAGTATCTTAAAACCTATGGATTGCTATGTCTCCGAAACAGAATCAAGCATGTGTACAGGGGCATAAACGCAGCAGTGATAGGATTGGAGAGGTTCGGTGAGCAAATGAAGACCCTTTGAAGTCATATTGCATGGTACCCATTCCACGGGTTTCAACTACCCAGGTTTTAGGTATTCTTCCTTCAGCTAAAACATGCATGTGGAACCCAGAGTATGATCAACCATGTGATCGGGAGACGTGTTCAAATATGTCTCAGTTTTCCTCCCCTGGTACTCGGGTGCAACATTCCAGACGCTTTACTAACACTCTCCCCACTTGGAGAGTCAGCGTCTTTAACCTCCTGTTTGGCACAGTTTGCAATTTCTGCGGAAGATGAACAGGAATAGCGAGAACCAATGAGAGGCTAGCTGGAGGTGTCTGGACGGGCAAATTTAACTCTCATTTCCCAACAGGAAGAGGAAATAACCAAAGGCTCAGCGTGCCGTACCAGAACCAGATTAGGGCCTGAAGCCATCCTGCGGTGTTGCGGCCAGCTCAAAAGAAAGCGAGTTGAAGAAAGGAGCTCAGGGGCACTGTAATTCACAAACCTGCAGAGTTATAAATGACAGCTATCGTCCAAAAATATACTGAAGTAAGGCTGCCAAGAGGACTTGAAAGCGGGGCAGAATTGCAGGAAACCAATTTCAGGAGGTAGACTGGAATTGCATTGAAAGCATAGGAAAAGAGGCAGAACGTCCACAATGATGCACTTGGCCAAAAAGGGCGTATGCGTTTTTTCCTGAATATATTCAGGAAAAAACGCATACGCCCTTTTTGGCCAACCAAGCAAGCTTGCAAAAGAAATCTGCACTACAATGAAGTCTCACTTCCCCCCGGTCAAAAGGGCCATCTGAAAAAAGTGTAAAATCCAGAAAGGCAGGACAGGCCATGGAGAACTGGGAGCCTTGTTATGCTGATGGGCGGGATGTAAATTGCCAACAACCACTCGGGAGAAGTGTATGGTGTTTCCTGAAACATCTAAAAAACAAAGCAACAGAACCTAGGGCACTTCCACTTATGGTCCTATAGCTTAGGGAAATTAAAATCAAAAAGACACAGCCACCCCAAAGTTTGGAACGGCTCTGTTTACAAGAACCTCGTTTACAGTACAAGTTCAACATCGCAGAAAGTGAAAAATGGATAAAGAAGTTGTGGTATTTACTTACAAAGCAATATCACTCAACAATGAAATCTGTGTCATCAGGCCCTTAGAAGCACAATGAGTGGATTCAGGTATGATGATTCTAACTGAAATAAGTCACACAGAAAAAGAAACATCATAAGATATCAGTAATACACGGAATGTAAACTTGGCTACACAGGAACTGAATTACAGAACAGAACAGGGTCTCAAATTTAGAAAACCAACTTATTCTTGCTTAAGGGTAAAGGTGAGTTGGGGTGCTGCATAAAACCAGAGATTGAAATGAGCACAGATAAAGTTCCTTAAGCCAAATATGGAATAGACAAGAGCTACTCCTTGCTCAACGAAATGGACTCAACACCCCATATTAAACGCCTAAGAATGTACCTGACTAGTAAGTATCTTAAAACCTATGGATTGCTATGTCTCCGAAAGAGAATCAAGCATGTGTACAGGGGCATAAACGCAGCAGTGATAGGATTGGAGAGGTTCGGTGAGCAAATGAAGACCCTTTGAAGTCATATTGCATGGTACCCATTCCACAGGTTTCAACTACCCAGGTTTAAGGTATTCTTCCTTCAGCTAAAACATGCATGTGGAACCTAGAGTATGATCAACCATGTGATCGGGAGACGTGTTCAAATATGTCTCAGTTTTCCTCCCCTGGTACTCGGGTGCAACATTCCAGACGCTTTACTAACACTCTCCCCACTTGGAGAGTCAGTCCCTTTAACCTCCTGTTTGGCCCAGTTTGCAATTTCTGCGGAAGATGAACAGGAATAGCGAGAACCAATGAGAGGCTAGCTGGAGGTGTCTGGACGGGCAAATTTAACTCTCATTTCCCACCAGGAAGAGGAATTATCCAAAGGTTCACCATGCCGGGCTGGAACAAGATTAGGGCCTGAAGCCATCCTGCGGTGTTGCGGCCAGGTCACAAGAAAGCGAGTTGAAGAAAGGAGCTCAGGGGCACTGTAATTCACAAACCTGCAGAGTTATAAATGACAGCTATCGTCCAAAAATAGACTGAAGTAAGGCTGCCAAGAGGACTTGAAAGCGGGGCAGAATTGCAGGAAACCGATTTCAGGAGGTTGACTGGAATTGCATTGAAAGCATAGGAAAAGAGGCAGAACGTCCACAATGATACACTTGGCCAAAAAGGGCGTATGCGTTTTTTCCTGAATATATTCAGGAAAAAACGCATACGCCCTTTTTGGCCAACCAAGCAAGCTTGCAAAGGAAATCTGCACTACAATGAAGTCTCACTTCCCCCCGGTCAAAAGGGCCATCTGAAAAAAGTGTAAAATCCAGAAAGGCAGGACAGGCCATGGAGAACTGGGAGCCTTGTTATGCTGATGGGTGGGATGTAAATTGCCAACAACCACTCGGGAGAAGTGTATGGTGTTTCCTGAAACATCTAAGAAACAAAGCAACAGAGCCTAGGGCACTTCCACTTATGGTCCTATAGGTTAGGGAATTCAAAATCAAAAAGACACAGCCACCCCAAAGTTTGGAACGGCTCTGTTTACAAGAACCTCGTTTACAGTACAAGTTCAACATCGCAGAAAGTGAAAAATGGATAAAGAAGTTGTGGTATTTACTTACAAAGCAATATCACTCAGCAATGAAATCTGTGTCATCAGGCCCTTAGCAGCACAATGAGTGGATTCAGGTATGATGATTCTAACTGAAATAAGTCACACAGAAAAAGAAACATCATAAGATATCAGTAATACACGGAATGTAACCTTGGCTACACAGGAACTGAATTACAGAACAGAACAGGGTCTCAAATTTAGAAAACCAACTTATGCTTGCTTAAGGGGAAAGGTGAGTTGGGGTGCTGCATAAAACCAGAGATTGAAATGAGCACAGATAAAGTTCCTTAAGCCAAATATGGAATAGACAAGATCTACTCCTTGCTCAACGAAATGGACTCAACACCGCATATTAAACGCCTAAGAATGTACCTGACTAGTAAGTATCTTAAAACCTATGGATTGCTATGTCTCCGAAAGAGAATCAAGCATGTGTACAGGGGCATAAACGCAGCAGTGATAGGATTGGAGATGTTCGGTGAGCAAATGAAGACCCTTTGAAGTCATATTGCATGGTACCCATTCCACTGGTTTCAACTACCCAGGTTTTAGGTATTCTTCCTTCAGCTAAATCATGCATGTGGAACCCAAGTATGATCAACCATGTGAACGGGAGACGTGTTCAAATATGTCTCAGTTTTCCTCCCCTGGTACTCGGGTGCAACATTCCAGACGCTTTACTAACACTCTCCCCACTTGGAGAGTCAGTCCCTTTAACCTCCTGTTTGGCCCAGTTTGCAATTTCTGCGGAAGATGAACAGGAATAGCGAGAACCAATGAGAGGCTAGCTGGAGGTGTCTGGACGGGCAAATTTAACTCTCATTTCCCACCAGGAAGAGGAAATAACCAAAGGCTCAGTGTGCCGTGCCGGAACCAGATTAGGGCCTGAAGCCATCCTGCGGTGTTGCGGCCAGCTCACAAGAAAGCGAGTTGAAGAAAGGAGCTCAGGGGCACTGTAATTCACAAACCTGCAGAGTTATAAATGACAGCTATCGTCCAAAAATAGACTGAAGTAAGGCTGCCAAGAGGACTTGAAAGCGGGGCAGAATTGCAGGAAACCAATTTCAGGAGGTAGACTGGAATTGCATTGAAAGCATAGGAAAAGAGGCAGAACGTCCACAATGATGCACTTGGCCAAAAAGGGCGTATGCGTTTTTTCCTGAATATATTCAGGAAAAAACGCATACGCCCTTTTTGGCCAACCAAGCAAGCTTGCAAAGGAAATCTGCACTACAATGAAGTCTCACTTCCCCCCGGTCAAAAGGGCCATCTGAAAAAAGTGTAAAATCCAGAAAGGCAGGACAGGTCATGGAGAACTGGGAGCCTTGTTATGCTGATGGGCGGGATGTAAATTGCCAACAACCACTCGGGAGAAGTGTATGGTGTTTCCTGAAACATCTAAAAAACAAAGCAACAGAACCTAGGGCACTTCCACTTATGGTCCTATAGCTTAGGGAAATTAAAATCAAAAAGACACAGCCACCCCAAAGTTTGGAACGGCTCTGTTTACAAGAACCTCGTTTACAGTACAAGTTCAACATCGCAGAAAGTGAAAAATGGATAAAGAAGTTGTGGTATTTACTTACAAAGCAATATCACTCAGCAATGAAATCTGTGTCATCAGGCCCTTAGCAGCACAATGAGTGGATTCAGGTATGATGATTCTAACTGAAATAAGTCACACAGAAAAAGAAACATCATAAGATATCAGTAATACACGGAATGTAAACTTGGCTACACAGGAACTGAATTACAGAACAGAACAGGGTCTCAAATTTCGAAAACCAACTTATGCTTGCTTAAGGGGAAAGGTGAGTTGGGGTGCTGCATAAAACCAGAGATTGAAATGAGCACAGATAAAGTTCCTTAAGCCAAATATGGAATAGACAAGAGCTACTCCTTGCTCAACGAAATGGACTCAACACCGCATATTAAACGCCTAAGAATGTACCTGACTAGTAAGTATCTTAAAACCTATGGATTGCTATGTCTCCGAAAGAGAATCAAGCATGTGTACAGGGGCATAAACGCAGCAGTGATAGGATTGGAGAGGTTCGGTGAGCAAATGAAGACCCTTTGAAGTCATATTGCATGGTACCCATTCCACGGGTTTCAACTACCCAGGTTTTAGGTATTCTTCCTTCAGGTAAAACATGCATGTGGAACCCAAGTATGATCAACCATGTGAACGGGAGACGTGTTCAAATAGGTCTCAGTTTTCCTCCCCTGGTACTCGGGTGCAACATTCCAGACGCTTTACTAACACTCTCCCCACTTGGAGAGTCAGCGCCTTTAACCTCCTGTTTGGCCCAGTTTGCAATTTCTGCGGAAGATGAACAGGAATAGCGAGAACCAATGAGAGGCTAGCTGGAGGTGTCTGGACGGGCAAATTTAACTCTCATTTCCCACCAGGAAGAGGAAATAACCAAAGGCTCAGTGTGCCGTGCCGGAACCAGATTAGGGCCTGAAGCCAACCTGCGGTGTTGCGGCCAGCTCACAAGAAAGCGAGTTGAAGAAAGGAGCTCAGGGGCACTGTAATTCACAAACCTGCAGAGTTATAAATGACAGCTATCGTCCAAAAATAGACTGAAGTAAGGCTGCCAAGAGGACTTGAAAGCGGGGCAGAATTGCAGGAAACCGATTTCAGGAGGTAGACTGGAATTGCATTGAAAGCATAGGAAAAGAGGCAGAACGTCCACAATGATGCACTTGGCCAAAAAGGGCGTATGCGTTTTTTCCTGAATATATTCAGGAAAAAACGCATACGCCCTTTTTGGCCAACCAAGCAAGCTTGCAAAGGAAATCTGCACTACAATGAAGTTTCACTTCCCCCCGGTCAAAAGGGCCATCTGAAAAAAGTGTAAAATCCAGAAAGGCAGGACAGGCCATGGAGAACTGGGAGCCTTGTTATGCTGATGGGCGGGATGTAAATTGCCAACAACCACTTGGGAGAAGTGTATGGTGTTTCCTGAAACATCTAAAAAACAAAGCAACAGAACCTAGGGCACTTCCACTTATGGTCCTATAGCTTAGGGAAATTAAAATCAAAAAGACACAGCCACCCCAAAGTTTGGAACGGCTCTGTTTACAAGAACCTCGTTTACAGTACAAGTTCAACATCGCAGAAAGTGAAAAATGGATAAAGAAGTTGTGGTATTTACTTACAAAGCAATATCACTCAGCAATGAAATCTGTGTCATCAGGTCCTTAGAAGCACAATGAGTGGATTCAGGTATGATGATTCTAACTGAAATAAGTCACACAGAAAAAGAAACATCATAAGATATCAGTAATACACGGAATGTAAACTTGGCTACACAGGAACTGAATTACAGAACAGAACAGGGTCTCAAATTTAGAAAACCAACTTATGCTTGCTTAAGGGGAAAGGTGAGTTGGGGTGCTGCATAAAAGCAGAGATTGAAATGAGCACAGATAAAGTTCCTTAAGCCAAATATGGAATAGACAAGAGCTACTCCTTGCTCAACGAAATGGACTCAACACCGCATATTAAACGCCTAAGAATGTACCTGACTAGTAAGTATCTTAAAACCTATAGATTGCTATGTCTCCGAAAGAGAATCAAGCATGTGTACAGGGGCATAAACGCAGCAGTGATAGGATTGGAGAGGTTCAGTGAGCAAATGAAGACCCTTTGAAGTCATATTGCATGGTACGCATTCCACGGGTTTCAACTACCCAGGTTTTAGGTATTCTTCCTTCAGCTAAAACATGCATGTGGAACCCAAGTATGATCAACCATGTGAACGGGAGACGTGTTCAAATATGTCTCAGTTTTCCTCCCCTGGTACTCGGGTGCAACATTCCAGACGCTTTACTAACACTCTCCCCACTTGGAGAGTCAGTCCCTTTAACCTCCTGTTTGGCCCAGTTTGCAATTTCTGCGGAAGATGAACAGGAATAGCGAGAACCAATGAGAGGCTAGCTGGAGGTGTCTGGACGGGCAAATTTAACTCTCATTTCCCACCAGGAAGAGGAAATAACCAAAGGCTCAGTGTGCCGTGTCGGAACCAGATTAAGGCCTGAAGCCATCCTGCGGTGTTGCGGCCAGCTCACAAGAAAGCGAGTTGAAGAAAGGAGCTCAGGGGCACTGTAATTCACAAACCTGCAGAGTTATAAATGACAGCTATCGTCCAAAAATAGACTGAAGTAAGGCTGCCAAGAGGACTTGAAAGCGGGGCAGAATTGCAGGAAACCAATTTCAGGAGGTAGACTGGAATTGCATTGAAAGCATAGGAAAAGAGGCAGAACGTACACAATGATGCACTTGGCCAAAAAGGGCGTATGCGTTTTTTCCTGAATATATTCAGGAAAAAACGCATACGCCCTTTTTGGCCAACCAAGCAAGCTTGCAAAGGAAATCTGCACTACAATGAAGTCTCACTTCCCCCCGGTCAAAAGGGCCATCTGAAAAAAGTGTAAACTCCAGAAAGGCAGGACAGGCCATGGAGAACTGGGAGCCTTGTTATGCTGATGGGCGGGATGTAAATTGCCAACAACCACTCGGGAGAAGTGTATGGTGTTTCCTGAAACATCTAAAACACAAAGCAACAGAACCTAGGGCACTTCCACTTATGGTCCTATAGCTTAGGGAAATTAAAATCAAAAAGACACAGCCACCCCAAAGTTTGGAACGGCTCTGTTTACAAGAACCTCGTTTACAGTACAAGTTCAACATCGCAGAAAGTGAAAAATGGATAAAGAAGTTGTGGTATTTACTTACAAAGCAATATCACTCAGCAATGAAATCTGTGTCATCAGGCCCTTAGCAGCACAATGAGTGGATTCAGGTATGATGATTCTAACTGAAATAAGTCACACAGAAAAAGAAACATCATAAGATATCAGTAATACACGGAATGTAAACTTGGCTACACAGGAACTGAATTACAGAACAGAACAGGGTCTCAAATTTAGAAAACCAACTTATGCTTGCTTAAGGGGAAAGGTGAGTTGGGGTGCTGCATAAAAGCAGAGATTGAAATGAGCACAGATAAAGTTCCTTAAGCCAAATATGGAATAGACAAGAGCTACTCCTTGCTCAACGAAATGGACTCAACACCGCATATTAAACGCCTAAGAATGTACCTGACTAGTAAGTATCTTAAAACCTATGGATTGCTATGTCTCCGAAAGAGAATCAAGCATGTGTACAGGGGCATAAACGCAGCAGTGATAGGATTGGAGAGGTTCGGTGAGCAAATGAAGACCCTTTGAAGTCATATTGCATGGTACCCATTCCACGGGTTTCAACTACCCAGGTTTTAGGTATTCTTCCTTCAGCTAAAACATGCATGTGGAACCCAGAGTATGATCAACCATGTGATCGGGAGACGTGTTCAAATATGTCTCAGTTTTCCTCCCCTGGTACTCGGGTGCAACATTCCAGACGCTTTACTAACACTCTCCCCACTTGGAGAGTCAGCGCCTTTAACCTCCTGTTTGGCCCAGTTTGCAATTTCTGCGGAAGATGAACAGGAATAGCGAGAACCAATGAGAGGCTAGCTGGAGGTGTCTGGACGGGCAAATTTAACTCTCATTTCCCACCAGGAAGAGGAAATAACCAAAGGCTCAGCGTGCCGTACCGGAACCAGATTAGGGCCTGAAGCCATCCTGCGGTATTGCGGCCAGCTCAAAAGAAAGCGAGTTGAAGAAAGGAGCTCAGGGGCACTGTAATTCACAAACCTGCAGAGTAATAAATGACAGCTATCGTCCAAAAATATACTGAAGTAAGGCTGCCAAGAGGAGTTGAAACTGGGGCAGAATTGCAGGAAACCGATTTCAGGAGGTAGACTGGAATTGCATTGAAAGCATAGGAAAAGAGGCAGAACGTCCACAATGATGCACTTGGCCAAAAAGGGCGTATGCGTTTTTTCCTGAATATATTCAGGAAAAAACGCGTACGCCCTTTTTGGTCAACCAAGCAAGCTTGCAAAGGAAATCTGCACTACAATGAAGTTTCACTTCCCCCCGGTCAAAAGGGCCATCTGAAAAAAGTGTAAAATCCAGAAAGGCAGGACAGGCCATGGAGAACTGGGAGCCTTGTTATGCTGATGGGCGGGTTGTAAATTGCCAACAACCACTCGGGAGAAGTGTATGGTGTTTCCTGAAACATCTAAAAAACAAAGCAACAGAACCTAGGGCACTTCCACTTATGGTCCTATAGCTTAGGGAAATTAAAATCAAAAAGACACAGCCACCCCAAAGTTTGGAATGGCTCTGTTTACAAGAACCTCGTTTACAGTACAAGTTCAACATCGCAGAAAGTGAAAAATGGATAAAGAAGTTGTGGTATTTACTTACAAAGCAATATCACTCAGCAATGAAATCTGTGTCATCAGGCCCTTAGCAGCACAATGAGTGGATTCAGGTATGATGATTCTAACTGAAATAAGTCACACAGAAAAAGAAACATCATAAGATATCAGTAATACACGGAATGTAAACTTGGCTACACAGGAACTGAATTACAGAACAGAACAGGGTCTCAAATTTCGAAAACCAACTTATGCTTGCTTAAGGGGAAAGGTGAGTTGGGGTGCTGCATAAAACCAGAGATTGAAATGAGCACAGATAAAGTTCCTTAAGCCAAATATGGAATAGACAAGAGCTACTCCTTGCTCAACGAAATGGACTCAACACCGCATATTAAACGCCTAAGAATGTACCTGACTAGTAAGTATCTTAAAACCTATGGATTGCTATGTCTCCGAAAGAGAATCAAGCATGTGTACAGGGGCATAAACGCAGCAGTGATAGGATTGGAGAGGTTCGGTGAGCAAATGAAGACCCTTTGAAGTCATATTGCATGGTACCCATTCCACGGGTTTCAACTACCCAGGTTTTAGGTATTCTTCCTTCAGCTAAAACATGCATGTGGAACCCAAGTATGATCAACCATGTGAACGGGAGACGTGTTCAAATATGTCTCAGTTTTCCTCCCCTGGTACTCGGGTGCAGCATTCCAGACGCTTTACTAACACTCTCCCCACGTGGAGAGTCAGTCCCTTTAACCTCCTGTTTGGCCCAGTTTGCAATTTCTGCGGAAGATGAACAGGAATAGCGAGAACCAATGAGAGGCTAGCTGGAGGTGTCTGGACGGGCAAATTTAACTCTCATTTCCCACCAGGAAGAGGAAATAACCAAAGGCTCAGTGTGCCGTGCCGGAACCAGATTAGGGCCTGAAGCCATCCTGCGGTGTTGCGGCCAGCTCACAAGAAAGCGAGTTGAAGAAAGGAGCTCAGGGGCACTGTAATTCACAAACCTGCAGAGTTATAAATGACAGCTATCGTCCAAAAATAGACTGAAGTAAGGCTGCCAAGAGGACTTGAAAGCGGGGCAGAATTGCAGGAAACCGATTTCAGGAGGTAGACTGGAATTGCATTGAAAGCATAGGAAAAGAGGCAGAACGTCCACAATGATGCACTTGGCCAAAAAGGGCGTATGCGTTTTTTCCTGAATATATTCAGGAAAAAACGCATATACCATTTTGGCCAACCAAGCAACCTTGCAAAGGAAATCTGCACTACAATGAAGTTTCACTTCCCCCCGGTCAAAAGGGCCATCTGAAAAAAGTGTAAAATCCAGAAAGGCAGGACAGGCCATGGAGAACTGGGAGCCTTGTTATGCTGATGGGCGGGATGTAAATTGCCAACAACCACTCGGGAGAAGTGTATGGTGTTTCCTGAAACATCTAAAAAACAAAGCAACAGAATCTAGGGCACTTCCACTTATGGTCCTATAGCTTAGGGAAATTAAAATCAAAAAGACACAGCCACCCCAAAGTTTGGAACGGCTCTGTTTACAAGAACCTCGTTTACAGTACAAGTTCAACATCGCAGAAAGTGAAAAATGGATAAAGAAGTTGTGGTATTTACTTACAAAGCAATATCACTCAGCAATGAAATCTGTGTCATCAGGCCCTTAGCAGCACAATGAGTGGATTCAGGTATGATGATTCTAACTGAAATAAGTCACACAGAAAAAGAAACATCATAAGATATCAGTAATACACGGAATGTAAACTTGGCTACACAGGAACTGAATTACAGAACAGAACAGGGTCTCAAATTTAGAAAACCAACTTATGCTTGCTTAAGGGGAAAGGTGAGTTGGGGTGCTGCATAAAAGCAGAGATTGAAATGAGCACAGATAAAGTTCCTTAAGCCAAATATGGAATAGACAAGAGCTACTCCTTGCTCAACGAAATGGACTCAACACCGCATATTAAACGCCTAAGAATGTACCTGACTAGTAAGTATCTTAAAACCTATAGATTGCTATGTCTCCGAAAGAGAATCAAGCATGTGTACAGGGCCTAAACGCAGCAGTGATAGGATTGGAGAGGTTCAGTGAGCAAATAAAGACCCTTTGAAGTCATATTGCATGGTACGCATTCCACGGGTTTCAACTACCCAGGTTTTAGGTATTCTTCCTTCAGCTAAAACATGCATGTGGAACCCAAGTATGATCAACCATGTGAACGGGAGACGTGTTCAAATATGTCTCAGTTTTCCTCCCCTGGTACTCGGGTGCAACATTCCAGACGCTTTACTAACACTCTCCCCACTTGGAGAGTCAGTCCCTTTAACCTCCTGTTTGGCCCAGTTTGCAATTTCTGCGGAAGATGAACAGGAATAGCGAGAACCAATGAGAGGCTAGCTGGAGGTGTCTGGACGGGCAAATTTAACTCTCATTTCCCACCAGGAAGAGGAAATAACCAAAGGCTCAGTGTGCCGTGCCGGAACCAGATTAGGGCCTGAAGCCATCCTGCGGTGTTGCGGCCAGCTCACAAGAAAGCGAGTTGAAGAAAGGAGCTCAGGGGCACTGTAATTCACAAACCTGCAGAGTTATAAATGACAGCTATCGTCCAAAAATAGACTGAAGTAAGGCTGCCAAGAGGACTTGAAAGCGGGGCAGAATTGCAGGAAACCGATTTCAGGAGGTAGACTGGAATTGCATTGAAAGCGTAGGAAAAGAGGCAGAACGTCCACAATTATGCACTTGGCCAAAAAGGGCGTATGCGTTTTTTCCTGAATATATTCAGGAAAAAACGCATACGCCCTTTTTGGCCAACCAAGCAAGCTTGCAAAGGAAATCTGCACTACAATGAAGTTTCACTTCCCCCCGGTCAAAAGGGCCATCTGAAAAAAGTGTAAAATCCAGAAAGGCAGGACAGGCCATGGAGAACTGGGAGCCTTGTTATGCTGATGGGCGGGATGTAAATTGCCAACAACCACTCGGGAGAAGTGTATGGTGTTTCCTGAAACATCTAAAAAACAAAGCAACAGAACCTAGGGCACTTCCACTTATGGTCCTATAGCTTAGGGAAATTAAAATCAAAAAGACACAGCCACCCCAAAGTTTGGAACGGCTCTGTTTACAAGAACCTCGTTTACAGTACAAGTTCAACATCGCAGAAAGTGAAAAATGGATAAAGAAGTTGTGGTATTTACTTACAAAGCAATATCACTCAGCAATGAAATCTGTGTCATCAGGCCCTTAGCAGCACAATGAGTGGATTCAGGTATGATGATTCTAACTGAAATAAGTCACACAGAAAAAGAAACATCATAAGATATCAGTAATACACGAATGTAAACTTGGCTACACAGGAACTGAATTACAGAACAGAACAGGGTCTCAAATTTAGAAAACCAACTTATGCTTGCTTAAGGGGAAAGGTGAGTTGGGGTGCTGCATAAAACCAGAGATTGAAATGAGCACAGATAAAGTTCCTTAAGCCAAATATGGAATAGACAAGAGCTACTCCTTGCTCAACGAAATGGACTCAACACCGCATATTAAACGCCTAAGAATGTACCTGACTAGTAAGTATCTTAAAACCTATGGATTGCTATGTCTCCGAAAGAGAATCAAGCATGTGTACAGGGGCATAAACGCAGCAGTGATAGGATTGGGGAGGTTCGGTGAGCAAATGAAGACCCTTTGAAGTCATATTGCATGGTACCCATTCCACGGGTTTCAACTACCCAGGTTTTAGGTATTCTTCCTTCAGGTAAAACATGCATGTGGAACCCAAGTATGATCAACCATGTGAACGGGAGACGTGTTCAAATAGGTCTCAGTTTTCCTCCCCTGGTACTCGGGTGCAACATTCCAGACGCTTTACTAACACTCTCCCCACTTGGAGAGTCAGCGCCTTTAACCTCCTGTTTGGCACAGTTTGCAATTTCTGCGGAAGATGAACAGGAATAGCGAGAACCAATGAGAGGCTAGCTGGAGGTGTCTGGACGGGCAAATTTAACTCTCATTTCCCACCAGGAAGAGGAAATAACCAAAGGCTCAGTGTGCCGTGCCGGAACCAGATTAGGGCCTGAAGCCATCCTGCGGTGTTGCGGCCAGCTCACAAGAAAGCGAGTTGAAGAAAGGAGCTCAGGGGCACTGTAATTCACAAACCTGCAGAGTTATAAATGACAGCTATCGTCCAAAAATAGACTGAAGTAAGGCTGCCAAGAGGACTTGAAAGCGGGGCAGAATTGCAGGAAACCGATTTCAGGAGGTAGACTGGAATTGCATTGAAAGCATAGGAAAAGAGGCAGAACGTCCACAATGATGCACTTGGCCAAAAAGGGCGTATGCGTTTTTTCCTGAATATATTCAGGAAAAAACGCATACGCCCTTTTTGGCCAACCAAGCAAGCTTGCAAAGGAAATCTGCACTACAATGAAGTTTCACTTCCCCCCGGTCAAAAGGGCCATCTGAAAAAAGTGTAAAATCCAGAAAGGCAGGACAGGCCATGGAGAACTGGGAGCCTTGTTATGCTGATGGGCGGGATGTAAATTGCCAACAACCACTCGGGAGAAGTGTATGGTGTTTCCTGAAACATCTAAAAAACAAAGCAACAGAACCTAGGGCACTTCCACTTATGGTCCTATAGCTTAGGGAAATTAAAATCAAAAAGACACAGCCACCCCAAAGTTTGGAACGGCTCTGTTTACAAGAACCTCGTTTACAGTACAAGTTCAACATCGCAGAAAGTGAAAAATGGATAAAGAAGTTGTGGTATTTACTTACAAAGCAATATCACTCAGCAATGAAATCTGTGTCATCAGGCCCTTAGAAGCACAATGAGTGGATTCAGGTATGATGATTCTAACTGAAATAAGTCACACAGAAAAAGAAACATCATAAGATATCAGTAATACACGGAATGTAAACTTGGCTACACAGGAACTGAATTACAGAACAGAACAGGGTCTCAAATTTAGAAAACCAACTTATGCTTGCTTAAGGGGAAAGGTGAGTTGGGGTGCTGCATAAAAGCAGAGATTGAAATGAGCACAGATAAAGTTCCTTAAGCCAAATATGGAATAGACAAGAGCTACTCCTTGCTCAACGAAATGGACTCAACACCGCATATTAAACGCCTAAGAATGTACCTGACTAGTAAGTATCTTAAAACCTATAGATTGCTATGTCTCCGAAAGAGAATCAAGCATGTGTACAGGGGCATAAACGCAGCAGTGATAGGATTGGAGAGGTTCAGTGAGCAAATGAAGACCCTTTGAAGTCATATTGCATGGTACGCATTCCACGGGTTTCAACTACCCAGGTTTTAGGTATTCTTCCTTCAGCTAAAACATGCATGTGGAACCCAAGTATGATCAACCATGTGAACGGGAGACGTGTTCAAATATGTCTCAGTTTTCCTCCCCTGGTACTCGGGTGCAACATTCCAGACGCTTTACTAACACTCTCCCCACTTGGAGAGTCAGTCCCTTTAACCTCCTGTTTGGCCCAGTTTGCAATTTCTGCGGAAGATGAACAGGAATAGCGAGAACCAATGAGAGGCTAGCTGGAGGTGTCTGGACGGGCAAATTTAACTCTCATTTCCCACCAGGAAGAGGAAATAACCAAAGGCTCAGTGTGCCGTGTCGGAACCAGATTAAGGCCTGAAGCCATCCTGCGGTGTTGCGGCCAGCTCACAAGAAAGCGAGTTGAAGAAAGGAGCTCAGGGGCACTGTAATTCACAAACCTGCAGAGTTATAAATGACAGCTATCGTCCAAAAATAGACTGAAGTAAGGCTGCCAAGAGGACTTGAAAGCGGGGCAGAATTGCAGGAAACCGATTTCAGGAGGTAGACTGGAATTGCATTGAAAGCATAGGAAAAGAGGCAGAACGTCCACAATGATGCACTTGGCCAAAAAGGGCGTATGCGTTTTTTCCTGAATATATTCAGGAAAAAACGCATACGCCCTTTTTGGCCAACCAAGCAAGCTTGCAAAGGAAATCTGCACTACAATGAAGTCTCACTTCCCCCCGGTCAAAAGGGCCATCTGAAAAAAGTGTAAAATCCAGAAAGGCAGGACAGGCCATGGAGAACTGGGAGCCTTGTTATGCTGATGGGCGGGATGTAAATTGCCAACAACCACTCGGGAGAAGTGTATGGTGTTTCCTGAAACATCTAAAACACAAAGCAACAGAACCTAGGGCATTTCCACTTATGGTCCTATAGCTTAGGGAAATTAAAATCAAAAAGACACAGCCACCCCAAAGTTTGGAACGGCTCTGTTTACAAGAACCTCGTTTACAGTACAAGTTCAACATCGCAGAAAGTGAAAAATGGATAAAGAAGTTGTGGTATTTACTTACAAAGCAATATCACTCAGCAATGAAATCTGTGTCATCAGGCCCTTAGCAGCACAATGAGTGGATTCAGGTATGATGATTCTAACTGAAATAAGTCACACAGAAAAAGAAACATCATAAGATATCAGTAATACATGGAATGTAAACTTGGCTACACAGGAACTGAATTACAGAACAGAACAGGGTCTCAAATTTAGAAAACCAACTTATGCTTGCTTAAGGGGAAAGGTGAGTTGGGGTGCTGCATAAAAGCAGAGATTGAAATGAGCACAGATAAAGTTCCTTAAGCCAAATATGGAATAGACAAGAGCTACTCCTTGCTCAACGAAATGGACTCAACACCGCATATTAAACGCCTAAGAATGTACCTGACTAGTAAGTATCTTAAAACCTATGGATTGCTATGTCTCCGAAAGAGAATCAAGCATGTGTACAGGGGCATAAACGCAGCAGTGATAGGATTGGAGAGGTTCGGTGAGCAAATGAAGACCCTTTGAAGTCATATTGCATGGTACCCATTCCACGGGTTTCAACTACCCAGGTTTTAGGTATTCTTCCTTCAGCTAAAACATGCATGTGGAACCCAGAGTATGATCAACCATGTGATCGGGAGACGTGTTCAAATATGTCTCAGTTTTCCTCCCCTGGTACTCGGGTGCAACATTCCAGACGCTTTACTAACACTCTCCCCACTTGGAGAGTCAGCGCCTTTAACCTCCTGTTTGGCCCAGTTTGCAATTTCTGCGGAAGATGAACAGGAATAGCGAGAACCAATGAGAGGCTAGCTGGAGGTGTCTGGACGGGCAAATTTAACTCTCATTTCCCACCAGGAAGAGGAAATAACCAAAGGCTCAGCGTGCCGTACCGGAACCAGATTAGGGCCTGAAGCCATCCTGCGGTATTGCGGCCAGCTCAAAAGAAAGCGAGTTGAAGAAAGGAGCTCAGGGGCACTGTAATTCACAAACCTGCAGAGTTATAAATGACAGCTATCGTCCAAAAATAGACTGAAGTAAGGCTGCCAAGAGGACTTGAAAGCGGGGCAGAATTGCAGGAAACCGATTTCAGGAGGTAGACTGGAATTGCATTGAAAGCATAGGAAAAGAGGCAGAACGTCCACAATGATGCACTTGGCCAAAAAGGGCGTATGCGTTTTTTCCTGAATATATTCAGGAAAAAACGCATACGCCCTTTTTGGCCAACCAAGCAAGCTTGCAAAGGAAATCTGCACTACAATGAAGTCTCACTTCCCCCCGGTCAAAAGGGCCATCTGAAAAAAGTGTAAAATCCAGAAAGGCAGGACAGGCCATGGAGAACTGGGAGCCTTGTTATGCTGATGGGCGGGATGTAAATTGCCAACAACCACTCGGGAGAAGTGTATGGTGTTTCCTGAAACATCTAAAAAACAAAGCAACAGAACCTAGGGCACTTCCACTTATGGTCCTATAGCTTAGGGAAATTAAAATCAAAAAGACACAGCCACCCCAAAGTTTGGAACGGCTCTGTTTACAAGAACCTCGTTTACAGTACAAGTTCAACATCGCAGAAAGTGAAAAATGGATAAAGAAGTTGTGGTATTTACTTACAAAGCAATATCACTCAGCAATGAAATCTGTGTCATCAGGCCCTTAGCAGCACAATGAGTGGATTCAGGTATGATGATTCTAACTGAAATAAGTCACACAGAAAAAGAAACATCATAAGATATCAGTAATACACGGAATGTAAACTTGGCTACACAGGAACTGAATTACAGAACAGAACAGGGTCTCAAATTTAGAAAACCAACTTATGCTTGCTTAAGGGGAAAGGTGAGTTGGGGTGCTGCATAAAAGCAGAGATTGAAATGAGCACAGATAAAGTTCCTTAAGCCAAATATGGAATAGACAAGAGCTACTCCTTGCTCAACGAAATGGACTCAACACCGCATATTAAACGCCTAAGAATGTACCTGACTAGTAAGTATCTTAAAACCTATAGATTGCTATGTCTCCGAAAGAGAATCAAGCATGTGTACAGGGGCATAAACGCAGCAGTGATAGGATTGGAGAGGTTCAGTGAGCAAATAAAGACCCTTTGAAGTCATATTGCATGGTACGCATTCCACGGGTTTCAACTACCCAGGTTTTAGGTATTCTTCCTTCAGCTAAAACATGCATGTGGAACCCAAGTATGATCAACCATGTGAACGGGAGACGTGTTCAAATATGTCTCAGTTTTCCTCCCCTGGTACTCGGGTGCAACATTCCAGACGCTTTACTAACACTCTCCCCACTTGGAGAGTCAGCGCCTTTAACCTCCTGTTTGGCCCAGTTTGCAATTTCTGCGGAAGATGAACAGGAATAGCGAGAACCAATGAGAGGCTAGCTGGAGGTGTCTGGACGGGCAAATTTAACTCTCATTTCCCACCAGGAAGAGGAAATAACCAAAGGCTCAGTGTGCCGTGCCGGAACCAGATTAGGGCCTGAAGCCATCCTGCGGTGTTGCGGCCAGCTCACAAGAAAGCGAGTTGAAGAAAGGAGCTCAGGGGCACTGTAATTCACAAACCTGCAGAGTTATAAATGACAGCTATCGTCCAAAAATAGACTGAAGTAAGGCTGCCAAGAGGACTTGAAAGCGGGGCAGAATTGCAGGAAACCGATTTCAGGAGGTAGACTGGAATTGCATTGAAAGCATAGGAAAAGAGGCAGAACGTACACAATGATGCACTTGGCCAAAAAGGGCATATGCGTTTTTTCCTGAATATATTCAGGAAAAAACGCATACGCCCTTTTTGGCCAACCAAGCAAGCTTGCAAAGGAAATCTGCACTACAATGAAGTCTCACTTCCCCCCGGTCAAAAGGGCCATCTGAAAAAAGTGTAAAATCCAGAAAGGCAGGACAGGCCATGGAGAACTGGGAGCCTTGTTATGCTGAAGGGCGGGATGTAAATTGCCAACAAACACTCGGGAGAAGTGTATGGTGTTTCCTGAAACATCTAAAAAACAAAGCAACAGAACCTAGGGCACTTCCACTTATGGTCCTATAGCTTAGGGAAATTAAAATCAAAAAGACACAGCCACCCCAAAGTTTGGAACGGCTCTGTTTACAAGAACCTCGTTTACAGTACAAGTTCAACATCGCAGAAAGTGAAAAATGGATAAAGAAGTTGTGGTATTTACTTACAAAGCAATATCACTCAGCAATGAAATCTGTGTCATCAGGCCCTTAGCAGCACAATGAGTGGATTCAGGTATGATGATTCTAACTGAAATAAGTCACACAGAAAAAGAAACATCATAAGATATCAGTAATACACGGAATGTAAACTTGGCTACACAGGAACTGAATTACAGAACAGAACAGGGTCTCAAATTTCGAAAACCAACTTATGCTTGCTTAAGGGGAAAGGTGAGTTGGGGTGCTGCATAAAAGCAGAGATTGAAATGAGCACAGATAAAGTTCCTTAAGCCAAATATGGAATAGACAAGAGCTACTCCTTGCTCAACGAAATGGACTCAACACCGCATATTAAACGCCTAAGAATGTACCTGACTAGTAAGTATCTTAAAACCTATAGATTGCTATGTCTCCGAAAGAGAATCAAGCATGTGTACAGGGGCATAAACGCAGCAGTGATAGGATTGGAGAGGTTCGGTGAGCAAATGAAGACCCTTTGAAGTCATATTGCATGGTACCCATTCCACGGGTTTCAACTACCCAGGTTTTAGGTATTCTTCCTTCAGCTAAAACATGCATGTGGAACCCAAGTATGATCAACCATGTGAACGGGAGACGTGTTCAAATATGTCTCAGTTTTCCTCCCCTGGTACTCGGGTGCAACATTCCAGACGCTTTACTAACACTCTCCCCACTTGGAGAGTCAGCGCCTTTAACCTCCTGTTTGGCCCAGTTTGCAATTTCTGCGGAAGATGAACAGGAATAGCGAGAACCAATGAGAGGCTAGCTGGAGGTGTCTGGACGGGCAAATTTAACTCTCATTTCCCACCAGGAAGAGGAAATAACCAAAGGCTCAGCGTGCCGTACCGGAACCAGATTAGGGCCTGAAGCCATCCTGCGGTATTGCGGCCAGCTCAAAAGAAAGCGAGTTGAAGAAAGGAGCTCAGGGGCACTGTAATTCACAAACCTGCAGAGTTATAAATGACAGCTATCGTCCAAAAATAGACTGAAGTAAGGCTGCCAAGAGGACTTGAAAGTGGGGCAGAATTGCAGGAAACCGATTTCAGGAGGTAGACTGGAATTGCATTGAAAGCATAGGAAAAGAGGCAGAACGTCCACAATGATGCACTTGGCCAAAAAGGGCGTATGCGTTTTTTCCTGAATATATTCAGGAAAAAACGCATACGCCCTTTTTGGCCAACCAAGCAAGCTTGCAAAGGAAATCTGCACTACAATGAAGTTTCACTTCCCCCCAGTCAAAAGGGCCATCTGAAAAAAGTGTAAAATCCAGAAAGGCAGGACAGGCCATGGAGAACTGGGAGCCTTGTTATGCTGATGGGCGGGTTGTAAATTGCCAACAACCACTCCGGAGAAGTGTATGCTGTTTCCTGAAACATCTAAAAAACAAAGCAACAGAACCTAGGGCACTTCCACTTATGGTCCTATAGCTTAGGGAAATTAAAATCAAAAAGACACAGCCACCCCAAAGTTTGGAACAGCTCTGTTTACAAGAACCTCGTTTACAGTACAAGTTCAACATCGCAGAAAGTGAAAAATGGATAAAGAAGTTGTGGTATTTACTGACAAAGCAATATCACTCAGCAATGAAATCTGTGTCATCAGGCCCTTAGCAGCACAATGAGTGGATTCAGGTATGATGATTCTAACTGAAATAAGTCACACAGAAAAAGAAACATCATAAGATATCAGTAATACATGGAATGTAAACTTGGCTACACAGGAACTGAATTACAGAACAGAACAGGGTCTCAAATTTAGAAAACCAACTTATGCTTGCTTAAGGGGAAAGGTGAGTTGGGGTGCTGCATAAAAGCAGAGATTGAAATGAGCACAGATAAAGTTCCTTAAGCCAAATATGGAATAGACAAGAGCTACTCCTTGCTCAACGAAATGGACTCAACACCGCATATTAAACGCCTAAGAATGTACCTGACTAGTAAGTATCTTAAAACCTATGGATTGCTATGTCTCCGAAAGAGAATCAAGCATGTGTACAGGGGCATAAACGCAGCAGTGATAGGATTGGAGAGGTACGGTGAGCAAATGAAGACCCTTTGAAGTCATATTGCATGGTACCCATTCCACGGGTTTCAACTACCCAGGTTTTAGGTATTCTTCCTTCAGCTAAAACATGCATGTGGAACCCAAGTATGATCAACAATGTGAACGGGAGACGTGTTCAAATATGTCTCAGTTTTCCTCCCCTGGTACTCGGGTGCAACATTCCAGACGCTTTACTAACACTCTCCCCACTTGGAGAGTCAGCGTCTTTAACCTCCTGTTTGGCCCAGTTTGCAATTTCTGCGGAAGATGAACAGGAATAGCGAGAACCAATGAGAGGCTAGCTGGAGGTGTCTGGACGGGCAAATTTAACTCTCATTTCCCACCAGGAAGAGGAAATAACCAAAGGCTCAGTGTGCCGTGCCGGAACCAGATTAGGGCCTGAAGCCATCCTGCGGTGTTGCGGCCAGCTCACAAGAAAGCGAGTTGAAGAAAGGAGCTCAGGGGCACTGTAATTCACAAACCTGCAGAGTTATAAATGACAGCTATCGTCCAAAAATAGACTGAAGTAAGGCTGCCAAGAGGACTTGAAAGCGGGGCAGAATTGCAGGAAACCGATTTCAGGAGGTAGACTGGAATTGCATTGAAAGCATAGGAAAAGAGGCAGAACGTCCACAATGATGCACTTGGCCAAAAAGGGCGTATGCGTTTTTTCCTGAATATATTCAGGAAAAAACGCATACGCCCTTTTTGGCCAACCAAGCAAGCTTGCAAAGGAAATCTGCACTACAATGAAGTTTCACTTCCCCCCGGTCAAAAGGGCCATCTGAAAAAAGTGTAAAATCCAGAAAGGCAGGACAGGCCATGGAGAACTGGGAGCCTTGTTATGCTGATGGGCGGGATGTAAATTGCCAACAACCACTCCGGAGAAGTGTATGGTGTTTCCTGAAACATCTAAAAAACAAAGCAACAGAACCTAGGGCACTTCCACTTATGGTCCTATAGCTTAGGGAAATTAAAATCAAAAAGACACAGCCACCCCAAAGTTTGGAACGGCTCTGTTTACAAGAACCTCGTTTACAGTACAAGTTCAACATCGCAGAAAGTGAAAAATGGATAAAGAAGTTGTGGTATTTACTTACAAAGCAATATCACTCAGCAATGAAATCTGTGTCATCAGGCCCTTAGCAGCACAATGAGTGGATTCAGGTATGATGATTCTAACTGAAATAAGTCACACAGAAAAAGAAACATCATAAGATATCAGTAATACACGGAATGTAAACTTGGCTACACAGGAACTGAATTACAGAACAGAACAGGGTCTCAAATTTAGAAAACCAACTTATGCTTGCTTAAGGGGAAAGGTGAGTTGGGGTGCTGCATAAAAGCAGAGATTGAAATGAGCACAGATAAAGTTCCTTAAGCCAAATATGGAATAGACAAGAGCTACTCCTTGCTCAACGAAATGGACTCAACACCGCATATTAAACGCCTAAGAATGTACCTGTCTAGTAAGTATCTTAAAACCTATAGATTGCTATGTCTCCGAAAGAGAATCAAGCATGTGTACAGGGGCATAAACGCAGCAGTGATAGGATTGGAGAGGTTCAGTGAGCAAATAAAGACCCTTTGAAGTCATATTGCATGGTACCCATTCCACGGGTTTCAACTACCCAGGTTTTAGGTATTCTTCCTTCAGCTAAAACATGCATGTGGAACCCAAGTATGATCAACCATGTGAACGGGAGACGTGTTCAAATATGTCTCAGTTTTCCTCCCCTGGTACTCGGGTGCAACATTCCAGACGCTTTACTAACACTCTCCCCACTTGGAGAGTCAGTCCCTTTAACCTCCTGTTTGGCCCAGTTTGCAATTTCTGCGGAAGATGAACAGGAATAGCGAGAACCAATGAGAGGCTAGCTGGAGGTGTCTGGACGGGCAAATTTAACTCTCATTTCCCACCAGGAAGAGGAAATAACCAAAGGCTCAGTGTGCCGTGCCAGAACCAGATTAGGGCCTGAAGCCATCCTGCGGTGTTGCGGCCAGCTCACAAGAAAGCGAGTTGAAGAAAGGAGCTCAGGGGCACTGTAATTCACAAACCTGCAGAGTTATAAATGACAGCTATCGTCCAAAAATAGACTGAAGTAAGGCTGCCAAGAGGACTTGAAAGCGGGGCAGAATTGCAGGAAACCGATTTCAGGAGGTAGACTGGAATTGCATTGAAAGCATAGGAAAAGAGGCAGAACGTCCACAATGATGCACTTGGCCAAAAAGGGCGTATGCGTTTTTTCCTGAATATATTCAGGAAAAAACGCATACGCCCTTTTTGGCCAACCAAGCAAGCTTGCAAAGGAAATCTGCACTACAATGAAGTCTCACTTCCCCCCGGTCAAAAGGGCCATCTGAAAAAAGTGTAAAATCCAGAAAGGCAGGACAGGCCATGGAGAACTGGGAGCCTTGTTATGCTGATGGGCGGGATGTAAATTGCCAACAACCACTCGGGAGAAGTGTATGGTGTTTCCTGAAACATCTAAAAAACAAAGCAACAGAACCTAGGGCACTTCCACTTATGGTCCTATAGCTTAGGGAAATTAAAATCAAAAAGACACAGCCACCCCAAAGTTTGGAACGGCTCTGTTTACAAGAACCTCGTTTACAGTACAAGTTCAACATCGCAGAAAGTGAAAAATGGATAAAGAAGTTGTGGTATTTACTTACAAAGCAATATCACTCAGCAATGAAATCTGTGTCATCAGGCCCTTAGAAGCACAATGAGTGGATTCAGGTATGATGATTCTAACTGAAATAAGTCACACAGAAAAAGAAACATCATAAGATATCAGTAATACACGGAATGTAAACTTGGCTACACAGGAACTGAATTACAGAACAGAACAGGGTCTCAAATTTAGAAAACCAACTTATGCTTGCTTAAGGGGAAAGGTGAGTTGGGGTGCTGCATAAAAGCAGAGATTGAAATGAGCACAGATAAAGTTCCTTAAGCCAAATATGGAATAGACAAGAGCTACTCCTTGCTCAACGAAATGGACTCAACACCGCATATTAAACGCCTAAGAATGTACCTGTCTAGTAAGTATCTTAAAACCTATAGATTGCTATGTCTCCGAAAGAGAATCAAGCATGTGTACAGGGGCATAAACGCAGCAGTGATAGGATTGGAGAGGTTCGGTGAGCAAATGAAGACCCTTTGAAGTCATATTGCATGGTACCCATTCCACGGGTTTCAACTACCCAGGTTTTAGGTATTCTTCCTTCAGCTAAAACATGCATGTGGAACCCAAGTATGATCAACCATGTGAACGGGAGACGTGTTCAAATATGTCTCAGTTTTCCTCCCCTGGTACTCGGGTGCAACATTCCAGACGCTTTACTAACACTCTCCCCACTTGGAGAGTCAGCGCCTTTAACCTCCTGTTTGGCCCAGTTTGCAATTTCTGCGGAAGATGAACAGGAATAGCGAGAACCAATTAGAGGCTAGCTGGAGGTGTCTGGACGGGCAAATTTAACTCTCATTTCCCACCAGGAAGAGGAAATAACCAAAGGCTCAGCGTGCCGTACCGGAACCAGATTAGGGCCTGAAGCCATCCTGCGGTATTGTGGCCAGCTCAAAAGAAAGCGAGTTGAAGAAAGGAGCTCAGGGGCACTGTAATTCACAAACCTGCAGAGTTATAAATGACAGCTATCGTCCAAAAATAGACTGAAGTAAGGCTGCCAAGAGGACTTGAAAGTGGGGCAGAATTGCAGGAAACCGATTTCAGGAGGTAGACTGGAATTGCATTGAAAGCATAGGAAAAGAGGCAGAACGTCCACAATGATGCACTTGGCCAAAAAGGGCGTATGCGTTTTTTCCTGAATATATTCAGGAAAAAACGCATACGCCCTTTTTGGCCAACCAAGCAAGCTTGCAAAGGAAATCTGCACTACAATGAAGTTTCACTTCCCCCCAGTCAAAAGGGCCATCTGAAAAAAGTGTAAAATCCAGAAAGGCAGGACAGGCCATGGAGAACTGGGAGCCTTGTTATGCTGATGGGCGGGTTGTAAATTGCCAACAACCACTCCGGAGAAGTGTATGCTGTTTCCTGAAACATCTAAAAAACAAAGCAACAGAGCCTAGGGCACTTCCACTTATGGTCCTATAGCTTAGGGAAATTAAAATCAAAAAGACACAGCCACCCCAAAGTTTGGAACAGCTCTGTTTACAAGAACCTCGTTTACAGTACAAGTTCAACATCGCAGAAAGTGAAAAATGGATAAAGAAGTTGTGGTATTTACTGACAAAGCAATATCACTCAGCAATGAAATCTGTGTCATCAGGCCCTTAGCAGCACAATGAGTGGATTCAGGTATGATGATTCTAACTGAAATAAGTCACACAGAAAAAGAAACATCATAAGATATCAGTAATACATGTAATGTAAACTTGGCTACACAGGAACTGAATTACAGAACAGAACAGGGTCTCAAATTTAGAAAACCAACTTATGCTTGCTTAAGGGGAAAGGTGAGTTGGGGTGCTGCATAAAAGCAGAGATTGAAATGAGCACAGATAAAGTTCCTTAAGCCAAATATGGAATAGACAAGAGCTACTCCTTGCTCAACGAAATGGACTCAACACCGCATATTAAACGCCTAAGAATGTACCTGACTAGTAAGTATCTTAAAACCTATGGATTGCTATGTCTCCGAAAGAGAATCAAGCATGTGTACAGGGGCATAAACGCAGCAGTGATAGGATTGGAGAGGTACGGTGAGCAAATGAAGACCCTTTGAAGTCATATTGCATGGTACCCATTCCACGGGTTTCAACTACCCAGGTTTTAGGTATTCTTCCTTCAGCTAAAACATGCATGTGGAACCCAAGTATGATCAACCATGTGAACGGGAGACGTGTTCAAATATGTCTCAGTTTTCCTCCCCTGGTACTCGGGTGCAACATTCCAGACGCTTTACTAACACTCTCCCCACTTGGAGAGTCAGCGCCTTTAACCTCCTGTTTGGCCCAGTTTGCAATTTCTGCGGAAGATGAACAGGAATAGCGAGAACCAATGAGAGGCTAGCTGGAGGTGTCTGGACGGGCAAATTTAACTCTCATTTCCCACCAGGAAGAGGAAATAACCAAAGGCTCAGTGTGCCGTGCCGGAACCAGATTAGGGCCTGAAGCCATCCTGCGGTGTTGCGGCCAGCTCACAAGAAAGCGAGTTGAAGAAAGGAGCTCAGGGGCACTGTAATTCACAAACCTGCAGAGTTATAAATGACAGCTATCGTCCAAAAATAGACTGAAGTAAGGCTGCCAAGAGGACTTGAAAGCGGGGCAGAATTGCAGGAAACCGATTTCAGGAGGTAGACTGGAATTGCATTGAAAGCATAGGAAAAGAGGCAGAACGTCCACAATGATGCACTTGGCCAAAAAGGGCGTATGCGTTTTTTCCTGAATATATTCAGGAAAAAACGCATACGCCCTTTTTGGCCAACCAAGCAAGCTTGCAAAGGAAATCTGCACTACAATGAAGTTTCACTTCCCCCCGGTCAAAAGGGCCATCTGAAAAAAGTGTAAAATCCAGAAAGGCAGGACAGGCCATGGAGAACTGGGAGCCTTGTTATGCTGATGGGCGGGATGTAAATTGCCAACAACCACTCGGGAGAAGTGTATGGTGTTTCCTGAAAAATCTAAAAAACAAAGCAACAGAACCTAGGGCACTTCCACTTATGGTCCTATAGATTAGGGAAATTAAAATCAAAAAGACACAGCCACCCCAAAGTTTGGAACGGCTCTGTTTACAAGAACCTCGTTTACAGTACAAGTTCAACATCGCAGAAAGTGAAAAATGGATAAAGAAGTTGTGGTATTTACTTACAAAGCAATATCACTCAGCAATGAAATCTGTGTCATCAGGCCCTTAGCAGCACAATGAGTGGATTCAGGTATGATGATTCTAACTGAAATAAGTCACACAGAAAAAGAAACATCATAAGATATCAGTAATACACGGAATGTAAACTTGGCTACACAGGAACTGAATTACAGAACAGAACAGGGTCTCAAATTTAGAAAACCAACTTATGCTTGCTTAAGGGTAAAGGTGAGTTGGGGTGCTGCATAAAACCAGAGATTGAAATGAGCACAGATAAAGTTCCTTAAGCCAAATATGGAATAGACAAGAGCTACACCTTGCTCAACGAAATGGACTCAACACCGCATATTAAACTCCTAAGAATGTACCTGACTAGTAAGTATCTTAAAACCTATAGATTGCTATGTCTCTGAAAGAGAATCAAGCATGTGTACAGGGGCATAAACGCAGCAGTGATAGGATTGGAGAGGTTCAGTGAGCAAATGAAGACCCTTTGAAGTCATATTGCATGGTACCCATTCCACGGGTTTCAACTACCCAGATTTTAGGTATTTTTCCTTCAGCTAAAACATGCATGTGGAACCCAGAGTATGATCAACCATGTGAACGGGAGACGTGTTCAAATATGTCTCAGTTTTCCTCCCCTGGTACTCGGGTGCAACATTCCAGACGCTTTACTAACACTCTCCCCACTTGGAGAGTCAGCGCCTTTATCCTCCTGTTTGGCCCAGTTTGCAATTTCTGCGGAAGATGAACAGGAATAGCGAGAACCAATGAGAGGCTAGCTGGAGGTGTCTGGACGGGCAAATTTAACTCTCATTTCCCACCAGGAAGAGGAAATAACCAAAGGCTCAGTGTGCCGTGCCGGAACCAGATTAGGGCCTGAAGCCATCCTGCGGTGTTGCGGCCAGCTCACAAGAAAGCGAGTTGAAGAAAGGAGCTCAGGGGCACTGTAATTCACAAACCTGCAGAGTTATAAATGACAGCTATCGTCCAAAAATAGACTGAAGTAAGGTTGCCAAGAGGACTTGAAAGCGGGGCAGAATTGCAGGAAACCGATTTCAGGAGGTAGACTGGAATTGCATTGAAAGCATAGGAAAAGAGGCAGAACGTCCACAATGATGCACTTGGCCAAAAAGGGCGTATGCGTTTTTTCCTGAATATATTCAGGAAAAAACGCATACGCCCTTTTTGGCCAACCAAGCAAGCTTGCAAAGGAAATCTGCACTACAATGAAGTTTCACTTCCCCCCGGTCAAAAGGGCCATCTGAAAAAAGTGTAAAATCCAGAAAGGCAGGACAGGCCATGGAGAACTGGGAGCCTTGTTATGCTGATGGGCGGGATGTAAATTGCCAACAACCACTCCGGAGAAGTGTATGGTGTTTCCTGAAACATCTAAAAAACAAAGCAACAGAACCTAGGGCACTTCCACTTATGGTCCTATAGCTTAGGGAAATTAAAATCAAAAAGACACAGCCACCCCAAAGTTTGGAACGGCTCTGTTTACAAGAACCTCGTTTACAGTACAAGTTCAACATCGCAGAAAGTGAAAAATGGATAAAGAAGTTGTGGTATTTACTTACAAAGCAATATCACTCAGCAATGAAATCTGTGTCATCAGGCCCTTAGCAGCACAATGAGTGGATTCAGGTATGATGATTCTAACTGAAATAAGTCACACAGAAAAAGAAACATCATAAGATATCAGTAATACACGGAATGTAAACTTGGCTACACAGGAACTGAATTACAGAACAGAACAGGGTCTCAAATTTAGAAAACCAACTTATGCTTGCTTAAGGGGAAAGGTGAGTTGGGGTGCTGCATAAAAGCAGAGATTGAAATGAGCACAGATAAAGTTCCTTAAGCCAAATATGGAATAGACAAGAGCTACTCCTTGCTCAATGAAATGGACTCAACACCGCATATTAAACGCCTAAGAATGTACCTGTCTAGTAAGTATCTTAAAACCTATAGATTGCTATGTCTCCGAAAGAGAATCAAGCATGTGTACAGGGGCATAAACGCAGCAGTGATAGGATTGGAGAGGTTCAGTGAGCAAATAAAGACCCTTTGAAGTCATATTGCATGGTACCCATTCCACGGGTTTCAACTACCCAGGTTTTAGGTATTCTTCCTTCAGCTAAAACATGCATGTGGAACCCAAGTATGATCAACCATGTGAACGGGAGACGTGTTCAAATATGTCTCAGTTTTCCTCCCCTGGTACTCGGGTGCAACATTCCAGACGCTTTACTAACACTCTCCCCACTTGGAGAGTCAGTCCCTTTAACCTCCTGTTTGGCCCAGTTTGCAATTTCTGCGGAAGATGAACAGGAATAGCGAGAACCAATGAGAGGCTAGCTGGAGGTGTCTGGACGGGCAAATTTAACTCTCATTTCCCACCAGGAAGAGGAAATAACCAAAGGCTCAGTGTGCCGTGCCAGAACCAGATTAGGGCCTGAAGCCATCCTGCGGTGTTGCGGCCAGCTCACAAGAAAGCGAGTTGAAGAAAGGAGCTCAGGGGCACTGTAATTCACAAACCTGCAGAGTTATAAATGACAGCTATCGTCCAAAAATAGACTGAAGTAAGGCTGCCAAGAGGACTTGAAAGCGGGGCAGAATTGCAGGAAACCGATTTCAGGAGGTAGACTGGAATTGCATTGAAAGCATAGGAAAAGAGGCAGAACGTCCACAATGATGCACTTGGCCAAAAAGGGCGTATGCGTTTTTTCCTGAATATATTCAGGAAAAAACGCATACGCCCTTTTTGGCCAACCAAGCAAGCTTGCAAAGGAAATCTGCACTACAATGAAGTCTCACTTCCCCCCGGTCAAAAGGGCCATCTGAAAAAAGTGTAAAATCCAGAAAGGCAGGACAGGCCATGGAGAACTGGGAGCCTTGTTATGCTGATGGGCGGGATGTAAATTGCCAACAACCACTCGGGAGAAGTGTATGGTGTTTCCTGAAACATCTAAAAAACAAAGCAACAGAACCTAGGGCACTTCCACTTATGGTCCTATAGCTTAGGGAAATTAAAATCAAAAAGACACAGCCACCCCAAAGTTTGGAACGGCTCTGTTTACAAGAACCTCGTTTACAGTACAAGTTCAACATCGCAGAAAGTGAAAAATGGATAAAGAAGTTGTGGTATTTACTTACAAAGCAATATCACTCAGCAATGAAATCTGTGTCATCAGGCCCTTAGCAGCACAATGAGTGGATTCAGGTATGATGATTCTAACTGAAATAAGTCACACAGAAAAAGAAACATCATAAGATATCAGTAATACACGGAATGTAAACTTGGCTACACAGGAACTGAATTACAGAACAGAACAGGGTCTCAAATTTCGAAAACCAACTTATGCTTGCTTAAGGGGAAAGGTGAGTTGGGGTGCTGCATAAAAGCAGAGATTGAAATGAGCACAGATAAAGTTCCTTAAGCCAAATATGGAATAGACAAGAGCTACTCCTTGCTCAACGAAATGGACTCAACACCGCATATTAAACACCTAAGAATGTACCTGACTAGTAAGTATCTTAAAACCTATAGATTGCTATGTCTCCGAAAGAGAATCAAGCATGTGTACAGGGGCATAAACGCAGCAGTGATAGGATTGGAGAGGTTCGGTGAGCAAATGAAGACCCTTTGAAGTCATATTGCATGGTACCCATTCCACGGGTTTCAACTACCCAGGTTTTAGGTATTCTTCCTTCAGCTAAAACATGCATGTGGAACCCAAGTATGATCAACCATGTGAACGGGAGACGTGTTCAAATATGTCTCAGTTTTCCTCCCCTGGTACTCGGGTGCAACATTCCAGACGCTTTACTAACACTCTCCCCACTTGGAGAGTCAGCGCCTTTAACCTCCTGTTTGGCCCAGTTTGCAATTTCTGCGGAAGATGAACAGGAATAGCGAGAACCAATGAGAGGCTAGCTGGAGGTGTCTGGACGGGCAAATTTAACTCTCATTTCCCACCAGGAAGAGGAAATAACCAAAGGCTCAGCGTGCCGTACCGGAACCAGATTAGGGCCTGAAGCCATCCTGCGGTATTGCGGCCAGCTCAAAAGAAAGCGAGTTGAAGAAAGGAGCTCAGGGGCACTGTAATTCACAAACCTGCAGAGTTATAAATGACAGCTATCGTCCAAAAATAGACTGAAGTAAGGCTGCCAAGAGGACTTGAAAGTGGGGCAGAATTGCAGGAAACCGATTTCAGGAGGTAGACTGGAATTGCATTGAAAGCATAGGAAAAGAGGCAGAACGTCCACAATGATGCACTTGGCCAAAAAGGGCGTATGCGTTTTTTCCTGAATATATTCAGGAAAAAACGCATACGCCCTTTTTGGCCAACCAAGCAAGCTTGCAAAGGAAATCTGCACTACAATGAAGTTTCACTTCCCCCCAGTCAAAAGGGCCATCTGAAAAAAGTGTAAAATCCAGAAAGGCAGGACAGGCCATGGAGAACTGGGAGCCTTGTTATGCTGATGGGCGGGTTGTAAATTGCCAACAACCACTCCGGAGAAGTGTATGCTGTTTCCTGAAACATCTAAAAAACAAAGCAACAGAACCTAGGGCACTTCCACTTATGGTCCTATAGCTTAGGGAAATTAAAATCAAAAAGACACAGCCACCCCAAAGTTTGGAACAGCTCTGTTTACAAGAACCTCGTTTACAGTACAAGTTCAACATCGCAGAAAGTGAAAAATGGATAAAGAAGTTGTGGTATTTACTGACAAAGCAATATCACTCAGCAATGAAATCTGTGTCATCAGGCCCTTAGCATCACAATGAGTGGATTCAGGTATGATGATTCTAACTGAAATAAGTCACACAGAAAAAGAAACATCATAAGATATCAGTAATACATGGAATGTAAACTTGGCTACACAGGAACTGAATTACAGAACAGAACAGGGTCTCAAATTTAGAAAACCAACTTATGCTTGCTTAAGGGGAAAGGTGAGTTGGGGTGCTGCATAAAAGCAGAGATTGAAATGAGCACAGATAAAGTTCCTTAAGCCAAATATGGAATAGACAAGAGCTACTCCTTGCTCAACGAAATGGACTCAACACCGCATATTAAACACCTAAGAATGTACCTGACTAGTAAGTATCTTAAAACCTATAGATTGCTATGTCTCCGAAAGAGAATCAAGCATGTGTACAGGGGCATAAACGCAGCAGTGATAGGATTGGAGAGGTTCGGTGAGCAAATGAAGACCCTTTGAAGTCATATTGCATGGTACCCATTCCACGGGTTTCAACTACCCAGGTTTTAGGTATTCTTCCTTCAGCTAAAACATGCATGTGGAACCCAAGTATGATCAACCATGTGAACGGGAGACGTGTTCAAATATGTCTCAGTTTTCCTCCCCTGGTACTCGGGTGCAACATTCCAGACGCTTTACTAACACTCTCCCCACTTGGAGAGTCAGCGCCTTTAACCTCCTGTTTGGCCCAGTTTGCAATTTCTGCGGAAGATGAACAGGAATAGCGAGAACCAATGAGAGGCTAGCTGGAGGTGTCTGGACGGGCAAATTTAACTCTCATTTCCCACCAGGAAGAGGAAATAACCAAAGGCTCAGCGTGCCGTACCGGAACCAGATTAGGGCCTGAAGCCATCCTGCGGTATTGCGGCCAGCTCAAAAGAAAGCGAGTTGAAGAAAGGAGCTCAGGGGCACTGTAATTCACAAACCTGCAGAGTTATAAATGACAGCTATCGTCCAAAAATAGACTGAAGTAAGGCTGCCAAGAGGACTTGAAAGTGGGGCAGAATTGCAGGAAACCGATTTCAGGAGGTAGACTGGAATTGCATTGAAAGCATAGGAAAAGAGGCAGAACGTCCACAATGATGCACTTGGCCAAAAAGGGCGTATGCGTTTTTTCCTGAATATATTCAGGAAAAAACGCATACGCCCTTTTTGGCCAACCAAGCAAGCTTGCAAAGGAAATCTGCACTACAATGAAGTTTCACTTCCCCCCAGTCAAAAGGGCCATCTGAAAAAAGTGTAAAATCCAGAAAGGCAGGACAGGCCATGGAGAACTGGGAGCCTTGTTATGCTGATGGGCGGGTTGTAAATTGCCAACAACCACTCCGGAGAAGTGTATGCTGTTTCCTGAAACATCTAAAAAACAAAGCAACAGAACCTAGGGCACTTCCACTTATGGTCCTATAGCTTAGGGAAATTAAAATCAAAAAGACACAGCCACCCCAAAGTTTGGAACAGCTCTGTTTACAAGAACCTCGTTTACAGTACAAGTTCAACATCGCAGAAAGTGAAAAATGGATAAAGAAGTTGTGGTATTTACTGACAAAGCAATATCACTCAGCAATGAAATCTGTGTCATCAGGCCCTTAGCATCACAATGAGTGGATTCAGGTATGATGATTCTAACTGAAATAAGTCACACAGAAAAAGAAACATCATAAGATATCAGTAATACATGGAATGTAAACTTGGCTACACAGGAACTGAATTACAGAACAGAACAGGGTCTCAAATTTAGAAAACCAACTTATGCTTGCTTAAGGGGAAAGGTGAGTTGGGGTGCTGCATAAAAGCAGAGATTGAAATGAGCACAGATAAAGTTCCTTAAGCCAAATATGGAATAGACAAGAGCTACTCCTTGCTCAACGAAATGGACTCAACACCGCATATTAAACGCCTAAGAATGTACCTGACTAGTAAGTATCTTAAAACCTATGGATTGCTATGTCTCCGAAAGAGAATCAAGCATGTGTACAGGGGCATAAACGCAGCAGTGATAGGATTGGAGAGGTACGGTGAGCAAATGAAGACCCTTTGAAGTCATATTGCATGGTACCCATTCCACGGGTTTCAACTACCCAGGTTTTAGGTATTCTTCCTTCAGCTAAAACATGCATGTGGAACCCAAGTATGATCAACCATGTGAACGGGAGACGTGTTCAAATATGTCTCAGTTTTCCTCCCCTGGTACTCGGGTGCAACATTCCAGACGCTTTACTAACACTCTCCCCACTTGGAGAGTCAGCGCCTTTAACCTCCTGTTTGGCCCAGTTTGCAATTTCTGCGGAAGATGAACAGGAATAGCGAGAACCAATGAGAGGCTAGCTGGAGGTGTCTGGACAGGCAAATTTAACTCTCATTTCCCACCAGGAAGAGGAAATAACCAAAGGCTCAGTGTGCCGTGCCGGAACCAGATTAGGGCCTGAAGCCATCCTGCGGTGTTGCGGCCAGCTCACAAGAAAGCGAGTTGAAGAAAGGAGCTCAGGGGCACTGTAATTCACAAACCTGCAGAGTTATAAATGACAGCTATCGTCCAAAAATAGACTGAAGTAAGGCTGCCAAGAGGACTTGAAAGCGGGGCAGAATTGCAGGAAACCGATTTCAGGAGGTAGACTGGAATTGCATTGAAAGCATAGGAAAAGAGGCAGAACGTCCACAATGATGCACTTGGCCAAAAAGGGCGTATGCGTTTTTTCCTGAATATATTCAGGAAAAAACGCATACGCCCTTTTTGGCCAACCAAGCAAGCTTGCAAAGGAAATCTGCACTACAATGAAGTTTCACTTCCCCCCGGTCAAAAGGGCCATCTGAAAAAAGTGTAAAATCCAGAAAGGCAGGACAGGCCATGGAGAACTGGGAGCCTAGTTATGCTGATGGGCGGGATGTAAATTGCCAACAACCACTCGAGAGAAGTGTATGGTGTTTCCTGAAAAATCTAAAAAACAAAGCAACAGAACCTAGGGCACTTCCACTTATGGTCCTATAGATTAGGGAAATTAAAATCAAAAAGACACAGCCACCCCAAAGTTTGGAACGGCTCTGTTTACAAGAACCTCGTTTACAGTACAAGTTCAACATCGCAGAAAGTGAAAAATGGATAAAGAAGTTGTGGTATTTACTTACAAAGCAATATCACTCAGCAATGAAATCTGTGTCATCAGGCCCTTAGCAGCACAATGAGTGGATTCAGGTATGATGATTCTAACTGAAATAAGTCACACAGAAAAAGAAACATCATAAGATATCAGTAATACACGGAATGTAAACTTGGCTACACAGGAACTGAATTACAGAACAGAACAGGGTCTCAAATTTAGAAAACCAACTTATGCTTGCTTAAGGGGAAAGGTGAGTTGGGGTGCTGCATAAAACCAGAGATTGAAATGAGCACAGATAAAGTTCCTTAAGCCAAATATGGAATAGACAAGAGCTACACCTTGCTCAACGAAATGGACTCAACACCGCATATTAAACTCCTAAGAATGTACCTGACTAGTAAGTATCTTAAAACCTATAGATTGCTATGTCTCTGAAAGAGAATCAAGCATGTGTACAGGGGCATAAACGCAGCAGTGATAGGATTGGAGAGGTTCAGTGAGCAAATGAAGACCCTTTGAAGTCATATTGCATGGTACCCATTCCACGGGTTTCAACTACCCAGATTTTACGTATTTTTCCTTCAGCTAAAACATGCATGTGGAACCCAGAGTATGATCAACCATGTGATCGGGAGACGTGTTCAAATATGTCTCAGTTTTCCTCCCCTGGTACTCGGGTGCAACATTCCAGACGCTTTACTAACACTCTCCCCACTTGGAGAGTCAGCGCCTTTATCCTCCTGTTTGGCCCAGTTTGCAATTTCTGCGGAAGATGAACAGGAATAGCGAGAACCAATGAGAGGCTAGCTGGAGGTGTCTGGACGGGCAAATTTAACTCTCATTTCCCACCAGGAAGAGGAAATAACCAAAGGCTCAGTGTGCCGTGCCGGAACCAGATTAGGGCCTGAAGCCATCCTGCGGTGTTGCGGCCAGCTCACAAGAAAGCGAGTTGAAGAAAGGAGCTCAGGGGCACTGTAATTCACAAACCTGCAGAGTTATAAATGACAGCTATCGTCCAAAAATAGACTGAAGTAAGGTTGCCAAGAGGACTTGAAAGCGGGGCAGAATTGCAGGAAACCGATTTCAGGAGGTAGACTGGAATTGCATTGAATGCATAGGAAAAGAGGCAGAACGTCCACAATGATGCACTTGGCCAAAAAGGGCGTATGCGTTTTTTCCTGAATATATTCAGGAAAAAACGCATACGCCCTTTTTGGCCAACCAAGCAAGCTTGCAAAGGAAATCTGCACTACAATGAAGTCTCACTTCCCCCCGGTCAAAAGGGCCATCTGAAAAAAGTGTAAAATCCAGAAAGGCAGGACAGGCCATGGAGAACTGGGAGCCTTGTTATGCTGATGGGCGAGATGTAAATTGCCAACAACCACTCGGGAGAAGTGTATGGTGTTTCCTGAAACATCTAAAAAACAAAGCAACAGAACCTAGGGCACTTCCACTTATGGTCCTATAGCTTAGGGAAATTAAAATCAAAAAGACACAGCCACCCCAAAGTTTGGAACGGCTCTGTTTACAAGAACCTCGTTTACAGTACAAGTTCAACATCGCAGAAAGTGAAAAATGGATAAAGAAGTTGTGGTATTTACTTACAAAGCAATATCACTCAGCAATGAAATCTGTGTCATCAGGCCCTTAGCAGCACAATGAGTGGATTCAGGTATGATGATTCTAACTGAAATAAGTCACACAGAAAAAGAAACATCATAAGATATCAGTAATACACGGAATGTAAACTTGGCTACACAGGAACTGAATTACAGAACAGAACAGGGTCTCAAATTTAGAAAACCAACTTATGCTTGCTTAAGGGGAAAGGTGAGTTGGGGTGCTGCATAAAAGCAGAGATTGAAATGAGCACAGATAAAGTTCCTTAAGCCAAATATGGAATAGACAAGAGCTACTCCTTGCTCAACGAAATGGACTCAACACCGCATATTAAACGCCTAAGAATGTACCTGACTAGTAAGTATCTTAAAACCTATGGATTGCTATGTCTCCGAAAGAGAATCAAGCATGTGTACAGGGGCATAAACGCAGCAGTGATAGGATTGGGGAGGTTCGGTGAGCAAATGAAGACCCTTTGAAGTCATATTGCATGGTACCCATTCCACGGGTTTCAACTACCCAGGTTTTAGGTATTCTTCCTTCAGCTAAATCATGCATGTGGAACCCAAGTATGATCAACCATGTGAACGGGAGACGTGTTCAAATATGTCTCAGTTTTCCTCCCCTGGTACTCGGGTGCAACATTCCAGACGCTTTACTAACACTCTCCCCACTTGGAGAGTCAGCGCCTTTAACCTCCTGTTTGGCACAGTTTGCAATTTCTGCGGAAGATGAACAGGAATAGCAGGAACTAATGAGAGGCTAGCTGGAGGTGTCTGGACGGGCAAATTTAACTCTCATTTCCCACCAGGAAGAGGAAATAACCAAAGGCTCAGTGTGCCGTGCCGGAACCAGATTAGGGCCTGAAGCCATCCTGCGGTGTTGCGGCCAGCTCACAAGAAAGCGAGTTGAAGAAAGGAGCTCAGGGGCACTGTAATTCACAAACCTGCAGAGTTATAAATGACAGCTATCGTCCAAAAATAGACTGAAGTAAGGCTGCCAAGAGGACTTGAAAGCTGGGCAGAATTGCAGGAAACCGATTTTAGGAGGTAGACTGGAATTGCATTGAATGCATAGGAAAAGAGGCAGAACGTCCACAATGATGCACTTGGCCAAAAAGGGCGTATGCGTTTTTTCCTGAATATATTCAGGAAAAAACGCATACGCCCTTTTTGGCCAACCAAGCAAGCTTGCAAAGGAAATCTGCACTACAATGAAGTCTCACTTCCCCCCGGTCAAAAGGGCCATCTGAAAAAAGTGTAAAATCCAGAAAGGCAGAACAGGCCATGGAGAACTGGGAGCCTTGTTATGCTGATGGGCGGGATGTAAATTACCAACAGACACTCAGGAGAAGTGTATGGTGTTTCCTGAAACATCTAAAAAACAAAGCAACAGAGCCTAGGGCACTGCCACTTATGGTCCTATAGCTTAGGGAAATTAAAATCAAAAAGACACAGCCACCCCAAAGTTTGGGACGCCTCTGTTTACAAGAACCTCGTTTACAGTACAAGTTCAACATCGCAGAAAGTGAAAAATGGATAAAGAAGTTGTGGTATTTACTTACAAAGCAATATCACTCAGCAATGAAATCTATGTCATCAGGCCCTTAGCAGCACAATGAGTGGATTCAGGTATGATGATTCTAACTGAAATAAGTCACACAGAAAAAGAAACATCATAAGATATCAGTAATACACGGAATGGAAACTTGGCTACACAGGAACTGAATTACAGAACAGAACAGGGTCTCAAATTTAGAAAACCAACTTATGCTTGCTTAAGGGGAAAGGTGAGTTGGGGTGCTGCATAAAACCAGAGATTGAAATGAGCACAGATGAAGTTCCTTAAGCCAAATATGGAATAGACAAGAGCTACTCCTTGCTCAACGAAATGGACTCAACACCCCATATTAAACGCCTAAGAATGTACCTGACTAGTAAGTATCTTAAAACCTATGGATTGCTATGTCTCCGAAAGAGAATCAAGCATGTGTACAGGGGCATAAACGCAGCAGTGATAGGATTGGAGAGGTTCGTGAGCAAATGAAGACCCTTTGAAGTCATATTGCATGGTACCCATTCCACGGGTTTCAACTACCCAGGTTTAAGGTATTCTTCCTTCAGCTAAAACATGCATGTGGAACCTAGAGTATGATCAACCATGTGATCGGGAGACGTGTTCAAATATGTCTCAGTTTTCGTACCCTGGTACTCGGGTGCAACATTCCAGACGCTTTACTAACACTCTCCCCACTTGGAGAGTCAGCGCCTTTAACCTCCTGTTTGGCCCAGTTTGCAATTTCTGCGGAAGATGAACAGGAATAGCGAGATCCAATGAGAGACTAGCTGGATGTGTCTGGACGGGCAAATTTAACTCTCATTTCCCACCAGGAAGAGGAAATAACCAAAGGCTCAGCGTTCCGTGCCGGAACCAGATTAGGGCCTGAAGCCATCCTGCGGTGTTGCGGCCAGGTCACAAGAAAGCGAGTTGAAGAAAGGAGCTCAGGGGCACTGTAATTCACAAACCTGCAGAGTTATAAATGACAGCTATCGTCCAAAAATAGACTGAAGTAAGGCTGCCAAGAGGACTTGAAAGCGGGGCAGAATTGCAGGAAACCGATTTCAGGAGGTAGACTGGAATTGCATTGAAAGCATAGGAAAAGAGGCAGAACGTCCACAATGATGCACTTGGCCAAAAAGGGCGTATGCGTTTTTTCCTGAATATATTCAGGAAAAAACGCATACGCCCTTTTTGGCCAACCAAGCAAGCTTGCAAAGGAAATCTGCACTACAATGAAGTCTCACTTCCCCCCGGTCAAAAGGGCAATCTGAAAAAAGTGTAAAATCCAGAAAGGCAGGACAGGCCATGGAGAACTGGGAGCCTTGTTATGCTGATGGGCGGGATGTAAATTGCCAACAGACACTCAGGAGAAGTGTATGGTGTTTCCTGAAACATCTAAAAAACAAAGCAACAGAGCCTAGGGCACTGCCACTTATGGTCCTATAGCTTAGGGAAATTAAAATCAAAAAGACACAGCCACCCCAAAGTTTGGGACGCCTCTGTTTACAAGAACCTCGTTTACAGTACAAGTTCAACATCGCAGAAAGTGAAAAATGGATAAAGAAGTTGTGGTATTTACTTACAAAGCAATATCACTCAGCAATGAAATCTATGTCATCAGGCCCTTAGCAGCACAATGAGTGGATTCAGGTATGATGATTCTAACTGAAATAAGTCACACAGAAAAAGAAACATCATAAGATATCAGTAATACACGGAATGGAAACTTGGCTACACAGGAACTGAATTACAGAACAGAACAGGGTCTCAAATTTAGAAAACCAACTTATGCTTGCTTAAGGGGAAAGGTGAGTTGGGGTGCTGCATAAAACCAGAGATTGAAATGAGCACAGATGAAGTTCCTTAAGCCAAATATGGAATAGACAAGAGCTACTCCTTGCTCAACGAAATGGACTCAACACCCCATATTAAACGCCTAAGAATGTACCTGACTAGTAAGTATCTTAAAACCTATGGATTGCTATGTCTCCGAAAGAGAATCAAGCATGTGTACAGGGGCATAAACGCAGCAGTGATAGGATTGGAGAGGTTCGTGAGCAAATGAAGACCCTTTGAAGTCATATTGCATGGTACCCATTCCACGGGTTTCAACTACCCAGGTTTAAGGTATTCTTCCTTCAGCTAAAACATGCATGTGGAACCTAGAGTATGATCAACCATGTGATCGGGAGACGTGTTCAAATATGTCTCAGTTTTCGTACCCTGGTACTCGGGTGCAACATTCCAGACGCTTTACTAACACTCTCCCCACTTGGAGAGTCAGCGCCTTTAACCTCCTGTTTGGCCCAGTTTGCAATTTCTGCGGAAGATGAACAGGAATAGCGAGATCCAATGAGAGACTAGCTGGATGTGTCTGGACGGGCAAATTTAACTCTCATTTCCCACCAGGAAGAGGAAATAACCAAAGGCTCAGCGTTCCGTGCCGGAACCAGATTAGGGCCTGAAGCCATCCTGCGGTGTTGCGGCCAGGTCACAAGAAAGCGAGTTGAAGAAAGGAGCTCAGGGGCACTGTAATTCACAAACCTGCAGAGTTATAAATGACAGCTATCGTCCAAAAATAGACTGAAGTAAGGCTGCCAAGAGGACTTGAAAGCGGGGCAGAATTGCAGGAAACCGATTTCAGGAGGTAGACTGGAATTGCATTGAAAGCATAGGAAAAGAGGCAGAACGTCCACAATGATGCACTTGGCCAAAAAGGGCGTATGCGTTTTTTCCTGAATATATTCAGGAAAAAACGCATACGCCCTTTTTGGCCAACCAAGCAAGCTTGCAAAGGAAATCTGCACTACAATGAAGTCTCACTTCCCCCCGGTCAAAAGGGCAATCTGAAAAAAGTGTAAAATCCAGAAAGGCAGGACAGGCCATGGAGAACTGGGAGCCTTGTTATGCTGATGGGCGGGATGTAAATTGCCAACAGACACTCAGGAGAAGTGTATGGTGTTTCCTGAAACATCTAAAAAACAAAGCAACAGAGCCTAGGGCACTGCCACTTATGGTCCTATAGCTTAGGGAAATTAAAATCAAAAAGACACAGCCACCCCAAAGTTTGGGACGCCTCTGTTTACAAGAACCTCGTTTACAGTACAAGTTCAACATCGCAGAAAGTGAAAAATGGATAAAGAAGTTGTGGTATTTACTTACAAAGCAATATCACTCAGCAATGAAATCTATGTCATCAGGCCCTTAGCAGCACAATGAGTGGATTCAGGTATGATGATTCTAACTGAAATAAGTCACACAGAAAAAGAAACATCATAAGATATCAGTAATACACGGAATGTAAACTTGGCTACACAGGAACTGAATTACAGAACAGAACAGGGTCTCAAATTTAGAAAACCAACTTATGCTTGCTTAAGGGGAAAGGTGAGTTGGGGTGCTGCATAAAACCAGAGATTGAAATGAGCACAGATAAAGTTCCTTAAGCCAAATATAGAATAGACAAGAGCTACTCCTTGCTCAACGAAATGGACTCAACACCGCATATTAAACGCCTAAGAATGTACCTGACTAGTAAGTATCTTAAAACCTATGGATTGCTATGTCTCCGAAAGAGAATCAAGCATGTGTACAGGGGCATAAACGCAGCACTGATAGGATTGGAGAGGTTCGGTGAGCAAATGAAGACCCTTTGAAGTCATATTGCATGGTACCCATTACACGGGTCTCAACTCTCCAGGTTTAAGGTATTCTTCCTTCAGCTAAAACATGCATGTGGAACCCAAGTATGATCAACCATGTGAACGGGAGACGTGTTCAAATATGTCTCAGTTTTCCTCCCCTGGTACTCGGGTGCAACATTCCAGACGCTTTACTAACACTCTCCCGACTTGGAGAGTCAGCGCCTTTAACCTCCTGTTTGGCCCAGTTTGCAATTTCTGCAGAAGATGAACAGGCATAGCGAGAACCAATGAGAGGCTAGCTGGAGGTGTCCTGACGGGCAAATTTAACTCTCATTTCCCACCAGGAAGAGGAAATAACCAAAGGCTCAGCGTGCCGTGCCGGAACCAGATTAGGGCCTGAAGCCATCCTGCGGTGTTGCGGCCAGCTCAAAAGAAAGCGAGTTGAAGAAAGGAGCTCAGGGGCACTGTAATTCACAAACCTGCAGAGTTATAAATGACAGCTATCGTCCAAAAATAGACTGAAGTAAGGCTGCCAAGAGGACTTGAAAGCGGGGCAGAATTGCAGGAAACCGATTTCAGGAGGTAGACTGGAATTGCATTGAAAGCATAGGAAAAGAGGCAGAACGTCCACAATGATGCACTTGGCCAAAAAGGGCGTATGCGTTTTTTCCTGAATATATTCAGGAAAAAACGCATACGCCCTTTTTGGCCAACCAAGCAAGCTTGCAAAGGAAATCTGCACTACAATGAAGTCTCACTTCCCCCCGGTCAAAAGGGCCATCTGAAAAAAGTGTAAAATCCGGAAAGGCAGGACAGGCCATGGAGAACTGGGAGCCTTGTTATGCTGAAGGGCGGGATGTAAATTGCCAACAACCACTTGGGAGAAGTGTATGGTGTTTCCTGAAACATCTAAAAAACAAAGCAACAGAGCCTAGGGCATTTCCACTTATGGTCCTATAGCTTAGGGAATTTAAAATCAAAAAGACACAGCCACCCCAAAGTTTGGAACGGCTCTGTTTACAAGAACCTCGTTTACAGTACAAGTTCAACATCGCAGAAAGTGAAAAATGGATAAAAAAGTTGTGGTATTTACTTACAAAGCAATATCAGTCAGCAATGAAATCTGTGTCATCAGGCCCTTAGTAGCACAATGAGTGGATTCAGGTATGATGATTCTAACTGAAATAAGTCACACAGAAAAAGAAACATCATAAGATATCAGTAATACACGGAATGTAAACTTGGCTACACAGGAACTGAATTACAGAACAGAACAGGGTCTCAAATTTAGAAAACCAACTTATGCTTGCTTAAGGGTAAAGGTGAGTTGGGGTGCTGCATAAAACCAGAGATTGAAATGAGCACAGATAAAGATCCTTAAGCCAAATATGGAATAGACAAGAGCTACTCCTTGCTCAAAGAAATGGACTCAACACCGCATATTAAATGCCTAAGAATGTACCTGACTAGTAAGTATCTTAAAACCTATGGATTGCTATGTCTCCGAAAGAGAATCAAGCATGTGTACAGGGGCATAAACGCAGCAGTGATAGGATTGGAGAGGTTCGGTGAGCAAATGAAGACCCTTTGAAGACATATTGCAAGGTACCCATTCCACGGGTTTCAACTACCCAGGTTTTAGGTATTCTTCCTTCAGCTAAAACATGCATGTGGAACCCAGAGTATGATCAACCATGTGATCGGGAGACGTGTTCAAATATGTCTCAGTTTTCCTCCCCTGGTACTCGGGTGCAACATTCCAGACGCTTTACTAACACTCTCCCCACTTGGAGAGTCAGCGCCTTTAACCTCCTGTTTGGCCCAGTTTGCAATTTCTGCGGAAGATGAACAGGAATAGCGAGAACCAATGAGAGACTAGCTGGAGGTGTCTGGACGGGCAAATATAACTCTCATTTCCCACCAGGAAGAGGAAATAACCAGAGGCTCAGCGTGCCGTGCCGGAACCAGATTAGGGCCTGAAGCCATCCTGCGGTGTTGCGGCCAGCTCACAAGAAAGCGAGTTGAAGAAAGGAGCTCAGGGGCACTGTAATTCACAAACCTGCAGAGTTATAAATGACAGCTATCGTCCAAAAATAGACTGAAGTAAGGCTGCCAAGAGGACTTGAAAGCGGGGCAGAATTGCAGGAAACCGATTTCAGGAGGTAGACTGGAATTGCATTGAAAGCATAGGAAAAGAGGCAGAACGTCCACAATGATGCACTTGGCCAAAAAGGGCGTATGCGTTTTTTCCTGAATATATTCAGGAAAAAACGCATACGCCCTTTTTGGCCAACCAAGCAAGCTTGCAAAGGAAATCTGCACTACAATGAAGTCTCACTTCCCCCCGGTCAAAAGGGCCATCTGAAAAAAGTGTAAAATCCAGAAAGGCAGAACAGGCCATGGAGAACTGGGAGCCTTGTTATGCTGATGGGCGGGATGTAAATTACCAACAGACACTCAGGAGAAGTGTATGGTGTTTCCTGAAACATCTAAAAAACAAAGCAACAGAGCCTAGGGCACTGCCACTTATGGTCCTATAGCTTAGGGAAATTAAAATCAAAAAGACACAGCCACCCCAAAGTTTGGGACGCCTCTGTTTACAAGAACCTCGTTTACAGTACAAGTTCAACATCGCAGAAAGTGAAAAATGGATAAAGAAGTTGTGGTATTTACTTACAAAGCAATATCACTCAGCAATGAAATCTATGTCATCAGGCCCTTAGCAGCACAATGAGTGGATTCAGGTATGATGATTCTAACTGAAATAAGTCACACAGAAAAAGAAACATCATAAGATATCAGTAATACACGGAATGGAAACTTGGCTACACAGGAACTGAATTACAGAACAGAACAGGGTCTCAAATTTAGAAAACCAACTTATGCTTGCTTAAGGGGAAAGGTGAGTTGGGGTGCTGCATAAAACCAGAGATTGAAATGAGCACAGATGAAGTTCCTTAAGCCAAATATGGAATAGACAAGAGCTACTCCTTGCTCAACGAAATGGACTCAACACCCCATATTAAACGCCTAAGAATGTACCTGACTAGTAAGTATCTTAAAACCTATGGATTGCTATGTCTCCGAAAGAGAATCAAGCATGTGTACAGGGGCATAAACGCAGCAGTGATAGGATTGGAGAGGTTCGTGAGCAAATGAAGACCCTTTGAAGTCATATTGCATGGTACCCATTCCACGGGTTTCAACTACCCAGGTTTAAGGTATTCTTCCTTCAGCTAAAACATGCATGTGGAACCTAGAGTATGATCAACCATGTGATCGGGAGACGTGTTCAAATATGTCTCAGTTTTCGTACCCTGGTACTCGGGTGCAACATTCCAGACGCTTTACTAACACTCTCCCCACTTGGAGAGTCAGCGCCTTTAACCTCCTGTTTGGCCCAGTTTGCAATTTCTGCGGAAGATGAACAGGAATAGCGAGATCCAATGAGAGACTAGCTGGATGTGTCTGGACGGGCAAATTTAACTCTCATTTCCCACCAGGAAGAGGAAATAACCAAAGGCTCAGCGTTCCGTGCCGGAACCAGATTAGGGCCTGAAGCCATCCTGCGGTGTTGCGGCCAGGTCACAAGAAAGCGAGTTGAAGAAAGGAGCTCAGGGGCACTGTAATTCACAAACCTGCAGAGTTATAAATGACAGCTATCGTCCAAAAATAGACTGAAGTAAGGCTGCCAAGAGGACTTGAAAGCGGGGCAGAATTGCAGGAAACCGATTTCAGGAGGTAGACTGGAATTGCATTGAAAGCATAGGAAAAGAGGCAGAACGTCCACAATGATGCACTTGGCCAAAAAGGGCGTATGCGTTTTTTCCTGAATATATTCAGGAAAAAACGCATACGCCCTTTTTGGCCAACCAAGCAAGCTTGCAAAGGAAATCTGCACTACAATGAAGTCTCACTTCCCCCCGGTCAAAAGGGCAATCTGAAAAAAGTGTAAAATCCAGAAAGGCAGGACAGGCCATGGAGAACTGGGAGCCTTGTTATGCTGATGGGCGGGATGTAAATTGCCAACAGACACTCAGGAGAAGTGTATGGTGTTTCCTGAAACATCTAAAAAACAAAGCAACAGAGCCTAGGGCACTGCCACTTATGGTCCTATAGCTTAGGGAAATTAAAATCAAAAAGACACAGCCACCCCAAAGTTTGGGACGCCTCTGTTTACAAGAACCTCGTTTACAGTACAAGTTCAACATCGCAGAAAGTGAAAAATGGATAAAGAAGTTGTGGTATTTACTTACAAAGCAATATCACTCAGCAATGAAATCTATGTCATCAGGCCCTTAGCAGCACAATGAGTGGATTCAGGTATGATGATTCTAACTGAAATAAGTCACACAGAAAAAGAAACATCATAAGATATCAGTAATACACGGAATGTAAACTTGGCTACACAGGAACTGAATTACAGAACAGAACAGGGTCTCAAATTTAGAAAACCAACTTATGCTTGCTTAAGGGGAAAGGTGAGTTGGGGTGCTGCATAAAACCAGAGATTGAAATGAGCACAGATAAAGTTCCTTAAGCCAAATATAGAATAGACAAGAGCTACTCCTTGCTCAACGAAATGGACTCAACACCGCATATTAAACGCCTAAGAATGTACCTGACTAGTAAGTATCTTAAAACCTATGGATTGCTATGTCTCCGAAAGAGAATCAAGCATGTGTACAGGGGCATAAACGCAGCAGTGATAGGATTGGGGAGGTTCGGTGAGCAAATGAAGACCCTTTGAAGTCATATTGCATGGTACCCATTCCACGGGTTTCAACTACCCAGGTTTTAGGTATTCTTCCTTCAGCTAAATCATGCATGTGGAACCCAAGTATGATCAACCATGTGAACGGGAGACGTGTTCAAATATGTCTCAGTTTTCCTCCCCTGGTACTCGGGTGCAACATTCCAGACGCTTTACTAACACTCTCCCCACTTGGAGAGTCAGCGCCTTTAACCTCCTGTTTGGCACAGTTTGCAATTTCTGCGGAAGATGAACAGGAATAGCGAGAACTAATGAGAGGCTAGCTGGAGGTGTCTGGACGGGCAAATTTAACTCTCATTTCCCACCAGGAAGAGGAAATAACCAAAGGCTCAGTGTGCCGTGCCGGAACCAGATTAGGGCCTGAAGCCATCCTGCGGTGTTGCGGCCAGCTCACAAGAAAGCGAGTTGAAGAAAGGAGCTCAGGGGCACTGTAATTCACAAACCTGCAGAGTTATAAATGACAGCTATCGTCCAAAAATAGACTGAAGTAAGGCTGCCAAGAGGACTTGAAAGCTGGGCAGAATTGCAGGAAACCGATTTTAGGAGGTAGACTGGAATTGCATTGAATGCATAGGAAAAGAGGCAGAACGTCCACAATGATGCACTTGGCCAAAAAGGGCGTATGCGTTTTTTCCTGAATATATTCAGGAAAAAACGCATACGCCCTTTTTGGCCAACCAAGCAAGCTTGCAAAGGAAATCTGCACTACAATGAAGTCTCACTTCCCCCCGGTCAAAAGGGCCATCTGAAAAAAGTGTAAAATCCAGAAAGGCAGAACAGGCCATGGAGAACTGGGAGCCTTGTTATGCTGATGGGCGGGATGTAAATTACCAACAGACACTCAGGAGAAGTGTATGGTGTTTCCTGAAACATCTAAAAAACAAAGCAACAGAGCCTAGGGCACTGCCACTTATGGTCCTATAGCTTAGGGAAATTAAAATCAAAAAGACACAGCCACCCCAAAGTTTGGGACGCCTCTGTTTACAAGAACCTCGTTTACAGTACAAGTTCAACATCGCAGAAAGTGAAAAATGGATAAAGAAGTTGTGGTATTTACTTACAAAGCAATATCACTCAGCAATGAAATCTATGTCATCAGGCCCTTAGCAGCACAATGAGTGGATTCAGGTATGATGATTCTAACTGAAATAAGTCACACAGAAAAAGAAACATCATAAGATATCAGTAATACACGGAATGGAAACTTGGCTACACAGGAACTGAATTACAGAACAGAACAGGGTCTCAAATTTAGAAAACCAACTTATGCTTGCTTAAGGGGAAAGGTGAGTTGGGGTGCTGCATAAAACCAGAGATTGAAATGAGCACAGATGAAGTTCCTTAAGCCAAATATGGAATAGACAAGAGCTACTCCTTGCTCAACGAAATGGACTCAACACCCCATATTAAACGCCTAAGAATGTACCTGACTAGTAAGTATCTTAAAACCTATGGATTGCTATGTCTCCGAAAGAGAATCAAGCATGTGTACAGGGGCATAAACGCAGCAGTGATAGGATTGGAGAGGTTCGTGAGCAAATGAAGACCCTTTGAAGTCATATTGCATGGTACCCATTCCACGGGTTTCAACTACCCAGGTTTAAGGTATTCTTCCTTCAGCTAAAACATGCATGTGGAACCTAGAGTATGATCAACCATGTGATCGGGAGACGTGTTCAAATATGTCTCAGTTTTCGTACCCTGGTACTCGGGTGCAACATTCCAGACGCTTTACTAACACTCTCCCCACTTGGAGAGTCAGCGCCTTTAACCTCCTGTTTGGCCCAGTTTGCAATTTCTGCGGAAGATGAACAGGAATAGCGAGATCCAATGAGAGACTAGCTGGATGTGTCTGGACGGGCAAATTTAACTCTCATTTCCCACCAGGAAGAGGAAATAACCAAAGGCTCAGCGTTCCGTGCCGGAACCAGATTAGGGCCTGAAGCCATCCTGCGGTGTTGCGGCCAGGTCACAAGAAAGCGAGTTGAAGAAAGGAGCTCAGGGGCACTGTAATTCACAAACCTGCAGAGTTATAAATGACAGCTATCGTCCAAAAATAGACTGAAGTAAGGCTGCCAAGAGGACTTGAAAGCGGGGCAGAATTGCAGGAAACCGATTTCAGGAGGTAGACTGGAATTGCATTGAAAGCATAGGAAAAGAGGCAGAACGTCCACAATGATGCACTTGGCCAAAAAGGGCGTATGCGTTTTTTCCTGAATATATTCAGGAAAAAACGCATACGCCCTTTTTGGCCAACCAAGCAAGCTTGCAAAGGAAATCTGCACTACAATGAAGTCTCACTTCCCCCCGGTCAAAAGGGCCATCTGAAAAAAGTGTAAAATCCAGAAAGGCAGGACAGGCCATGGAGAACTGGGAGCCTTGTTATGCTGATGGGCGGGATGTAAATTGCCAACAGACACTCAGGAGAAGTGTATGGTGTTTCCTGAAACATCTAAAAAACAAAGCAACAGAGCCTAGGGCACTGCCACTTATGGTCCTATAGCTTAGGGAAATTAAAATCAAAAAGACACAGCCACCCCAAAGTTTGGGACGCCTCTGTTTACAAGAACCTCGTTTACAGTACAAGTTCAACATCGCAGAAAGTGAAAAATGGATAAAGAAGTTGTGGTATTTACTTACAAAGCAATATCACTCAGCAATGAAATCTATGTCATCAGGCCCTTAGCAGCACAATGAGTGGATTCAGGTATGATGATTCTAACTGAAATAAGTCACACAGAAAAAGAAACATCATAAGATATCAGTAATACACGGAATGGAAACTTGGCTACACAGGAACTGAATTACAGAACAGAACAGGGTCTCAAATTTAGAAAACCAACTTATGCTTGCTTAAGGGGAAAGGTGAGTTGGGGTGCTGCATAAAACCAGAGATTGAAATGAGCACAGATGAAGTTCCTTAAGCCAAATATGGAATAGACAAGAGCTACTCCTTGCTCAACGAAATGGACTCAACACCCCATATTAAACGCCTAAGAATGTACCTGACTAGTAAGTATCTTAAAACCTATGGATTGCTATGTCTCCGAAAGAGAATCAAGCATGTGTACAGGGGCATAAACGCAGCAGTGATAGGATTGGAGAGGTTCGTGAGCAAATGAAGACCCTTTGAAGTCATATTGCATGGTACCCATTCCACGGGTTTCAACTACCCAGGTTTAAGGTATTCTTCCTTCAGCTAAAACATGCATGTGGAACCTAGAGTATGATCAACCATGTGATCGGGAGACGTGTTCAAATATGTCTCAGTTTTCGTACCCTGGTACTCGGGTGCAACATTCCAGACGCTTTACTAACACTCTCCCCACTTGGAGAGTCAGCGCCTTTAACCTCCTGTTTGGCCCAGTTTGCAATTTCTGCGGAAGATGAACAGGAATAGCGAGATCCAATGAGAGACTAGCTGGATGTGTCTGGACGGGCAAATTTAACTCTCATTTCCCACCAGGAAGAGGAAATAACCAAAGGCTCAGCGTTCCGTGCCGGAACCAGATTAGGGCCTGAAGCCATCCTGCGGTGTTGCGGCCAGGTCACAAGAAAGCGAGTTGAAGAAAGGAGCTCAGGGGCACTGTAATTCACAAACCTGCAGAGTTATAAATGACAGCTATCGTCCAAAAATAGACTGAAGTAAGGCTGCCAAGAGGACTTGAAAGCGGGGCAGAATTGCAGGAAACCGATTTCAGGAGGTAGACTGGAATTGCATTGAAAGCATAGGAAAAGAGGCAGAACGTCCACAATGATGCACTTGGCCAAAAAGGGCGTATGCGTTTTTTCCTGAATATATTCAGGAAAAAACGCATACGCCCTTTTTGGCCAACCAAGCAAGCTTGCAAAGGAAATCTGCACTACAATGAAGTCTCACTTCCCCCCGGTCAAAAGGGCAATCTGAAAAAAGTGTAAAATCCAGAAAGGCAGGACAGGCCATGGAGAACTGGGAGCCTTGTTATGCTGATGGGCGGGATGTAAATTGCCAACAGACACTCAGGAGAAGTGTATGGTGTTTCCTGAAACATCTAAAAAACAAAGCAACAGAGCCTAGGGCACTGCCACTTATGGTCCTATAGCTTAGGGAAATTAAAATCAAAAAGACACAGCCACCCCAAAGTTTGGGACGCCTCTGTTTACAAGAACCTCGTTTACAGTACAAGTTCAACATCGCAGAAAGTGAAAAATGGATAAAGAAGTTGTGGTATTTACTTACAAAGCAATATCACTCAGCAATGAAATCTATGTCATCAGGCCCTTAGCAGCACAATGAGTGGATTCAGGTATGATGATTCTAACTGAAATAAGTCACACAGAAAAAGAAACATCATAAGATATCAGTAATACACGGAATGGAAACTTGGCTACACAGGAACTGAATTACAGAACAGAACAGGGTCTCAAATTTAGAAAACCAACTTATGCTTGCTTAAGGGGAAAGGTGAGTTGGGGTGCTGCATAAAACCAGAGATTGAAATGAGCACAGATAAAGTTCCTTAAGCCAAATATGGAATAGACAAGAGCTACTCCTTGCTCAACGAAATGGACTCAACACCGCATATTAAACGCCTAAGAATGTACCTGACTAGTAAGTATCTTAAAACCTATGGATTGCTATGTCTCCGAAAGAGAATCAAGCATGTGTACAGGGGCATAAACGCAGCACTGATAGGATTGGAGAGGTTCGGTGAGCAAATGAAGACCCTTTGAAGTCATATTGCATGGTACCCATTACACGGGTCTCAACTCTCCAGGTTTAAGGTATTCTTCCTTCAGCTAAAACATGCATGTGGAACCCAAGTATGATCAACCATGTGAACGGGAGACGTGTTCAAATATGTCTCAGTTTTCCTCCCCTGGTACTCGGGTGCAACATTCCAGACGCTTTACTAACACTCTCCCGACTTGGAGAGTCAGCGCCTTTAACCTCCTGTTTGGCCCAGTTTGCAATTTCTGCAGAAGATGAACAGGCATAGCGAGAACCAATGAGAGGCTAGCTGGAGGTGTCCTGACGGGCAAATTTAACTCTCATTTCCCACCAGGAAGAGGAAATAACCAAAGGCTCAGCGTGCCGTGCCGGAACCAGATTAGGGCCTGAAGCCATCCTGCGGTGTTGCGGCCAGCTCAAAAGAAAGCGAGTTGAAGAAAGGAGCTCAGGGGCACTGTAATTCACAAACCTGCAGAGTTATAAATGACAGCTATCGTCCAAAAATAGACTGAAGTAAGGCTGCCAAGAGGACTTGAAAGCGGGGCAGAATTGCAGGAAACCGATTTCAGGAGGTAGACTGGAATTGCATTGAAAGCATAGGAAAAGAGGCAGAACGTCCACAATGATGCACTTGGCCAAAAAGGGCGTATGCGTTTTTTCCTGAATATATTCAGGAAAAAACGCATACGCCCTTTTTGGCCAACCAAGCAAGCTTGCAAAGGAAATCTGCACTACAATGAAGTCTCACTTCCCCCCGGTCAAAAGGGCCATCTGAAAAAAGTGTAAAATCCGGAAAGGCAGGACAGGCCATGGAGAACTGGGAGCCTTGTTATGCTGAAGGGCGGGATGTAAATTGCCAACAACCACTTGGGAGAAGTGTATGGTGTTTCCTGAAACATCTAAAAAACAAAGCAACAGAGCCTAGGGCATTTCCACTTATGGTCCTATAGCTTAGGGAATTTAAAATCAAAAAGACACAGCCACCCCAAAGTTTGGAACGGCTCTGTTTACAAGAACCTCGTTTACAGTACAAGTTCAACATCGCAGAAAGTGAAAAATGGATAAAAAAGTTGTGGTATTTACTTACAAAGCAATATCAGTCAGCAATGAAATCTGTGTCATCAGGCCCTTAGTAGCACAATGAGTGGATTCAGGTATGATGATTCTAACTGAAATAAGTCACACAGAAAAAGAAACATCATAAGATATCAGTAATACACGGAATGTAAACTTGGCTACACAGGAACTGAATTACAGAACAGAACAGGGTCTCAAATTTAGAAAACCAACTTATGCTTGCTTAAGGGTAAAGGTGAGTTGGGGTGCTGCATAAAACCAGAGATTGAAATGAGCACAGATAAAGATCCTTAAGCCAAATATGGAATAGACAAGAGCTACTCCTTGCTCAAAGAAATGGACTCAACACCGCATATTAAATGCCTAAGAATGTACCTGACTAGTAAGTATCTTAAAACCTATGGATTGCTATGTCTCCGAAAGAGAATCAAGCATGTGTACAGGGGCATAAACGCAGCAGTGATAGGATTGGAGAGGTTCGGTGAGCAAATGAAGACCCTTTGAAGACATATTGCAAGGTACCCATTCCACGGGTTTCAACTACCCAGGTTTTAGGTATTCTTCCTTCAGCTAAAACATGCATGTGGAACCCAGAGTATGATCAACCATGTGATCGGGAGACGTGTTCAAATATGTCTCAGTTTTCCTCCCCTGGTACTCGGGTGCAACATTCCAGACGCTTTACTAACACTCTCCCCACTTGGAGAGTCAGCGCCTTTAACCTCCTGTTTGGCCCAGTTTGCAATTTCTGCGGAAGATGAACAGGAATAGCGAGAACCAATGAGAGACTAGCTGGAGGTGTCTGGACGGGCAAATATAACTCTCATTTCCCACCAGGAAGAGGAAATAACCAGAGGCTCAGCGTGCCGTGCCGGAACCAGATTAGGGCCTGAAGCCATCCTGCGGTGTTGCGGCCAGCTCACAAGAAAGCGAGTTGAAGAAAGGAGCTCAGGGGCACTGTAATTCACAAACCTGCAGAGTTATAAATGACAGCTATCGTCCAAAAATAGACTGAAGTAAGGCTGCCAAGAGGACTTGAAAGCGGGGCAGAATTGCAGGAAACCGATTTCAGGAGGTAGACTGGAATTGCATTGAAAGCATAGGAAAAGAGGCAGAACGTCCACAATGATGCACTTGGCCAAAAAGGGCGTATGCGTTTTTTCCTGAATATATTCAGGAAAAAACGCATACGCCCTTTTTGGCCAACCAAGCAAGCTTGCAAAGGAAATCTGCACTACAATGAAGTCTCACTTCCCCCCGGTCAAAAGGGCCATCTGAAAAAAGTGTAAAATCCAGAAAGGCAGAACAGGCCATGGAGAACTGGGAGCCTTGTTATGCTGATGGGCGGGATGTAAATTACCAACAGACACTCAGGAGAAGTGTATGGTGTTTCCTGAAACATCTAAAAAACAAAGCAACAGAGCCTAGGGCACTGCCACTTATGGTCCTATAGCTTAGGGAAATTAAAATCAAAAAGACACAGCCACCCCAAAGTTTGGGACGCCTCTGTTTACAAGAACCTCGTTTACAGTACAAGTTCAACATCGCAGAAAGTGAAAAATGGATAAAGAAGTTGTGGTATTTACTTACAAAGCAATATCACTCAGCAATGAAATCTATGTCATCAGGCCCTTAGCAGCACAATGAGTGGATTCAGGTATGATGATTCTAACTGAAATAAGTCACACAGAAAAAGAAACATCATAAGATATCAGTAATACACGGAATGGAAACTTGGCTACACAGGAACTGAATTACAGAACAGAACAGGGTCTCAAATTTAGAAAACCAACTTATGCTTGCTTAAGGGGAAAGGTGAGTTGGGGTGCTGCATAAAACCAGAGATTGAAATGAGCACAGATGAAGTTCCTTAAGCCAAATATGGAATAGACAAGAGCTACTCCTTGCTCAACGAAATGGACTCAACACCCCATATTAAACGCCTAAGAATGTACCTGACTAGTAAGTATCTTAAAACCTATGGATTGCTATGTCTCCGAAAGAGAATCAAGCATGTGTACAGGGGCATAAACGCAGCAGTGATAGGATTGGAGAGGTTCGTGAGCAAATGAAGACCCTTTGAAGTCATATTGCATGGTACCCATTCCACGGGTTTCAACTACCCAGGTTTAAGGTATTCTTCCTTCAGCTAAAACATGCATGTGGAACCTAGAGTATGATCAACCATGTGATCGGGAGACGTGTTCAAATATGTCTCAGTTTTCGTACCCTGGTACTCGGGTGCAACATTCCAGACGCTTTACTAACACTCTCCCCACTTGGAGAGTCAGCGCCTTTAACCTCCTGTTTGGCCCAGTTTGCAATTTCTGCGGAAGATGAACAGGAATAGCGAGATCCAATGAGAGACTAGCTGGATGTGTCTGGACGGGCAAATTTAACTCTCATTTCCCACCAGGAAGAGGAAATAACCAAAGGCTCAGCGTTCCGTGCCGGAACCAGATTAGGGCCTGAAGCCATCCTGCGGTGTTGCGGCCAGGTCACAAGAAAGCGAGTTGAAGAAAGGAGCTCAGGGGCACTGTAATTCACAAACCTGCAGAGTTATAAATGACAGCTATCGTCCAAAAATAGACTGAAGTAAGGCTGCCAAGAGGACTTGAAAGCGGGGCAGAATTGCAGGAAACCGATTTCAGGAGGTAGACTGGAATTGCATTGAAAGCATAGGAAAAGAGGCAGAACGTACACAATGATGCACTTGGCCAAAAAGGGCGTATGCGTTTTTTCCTGAATATATTCAGGAAAAAACGCATACGCACTTTTTGGCCAACCAAGCAAGCTTGCAAAGGAAATCTGCACTACAATAAGTCTCACTTCCCCCCGGTCAAAAGGGCCATCTGAAAAAAGTGTAAAATCCAGAAAGGCAGGACAGGCCATGGAGAACTGGGAGCCTTGTTATGCTGATGGGCGGGATGTAAATTGCCAACAACCACTCGGGAGAAGTGTATGGTGTTTCCTGAAACATCTAAAAAACAAAGCAACAGAACCTAGGGCACTTCCACTTATGGTCCTATAGCTTAGGGAAATTAAAATCAAAAAGACACAGCCACACCAAAGTTTGGAACGGCTCTGTTTACAAGAACCTCGTTTACAGTACAAGTTCAACATCGCAGAAAGTGAAAAATGGGTAAAGAAGTTGTGGTATTTACTTACAAAGCAATATCACTCAGCAATGAAATCTGTGTCATCAGGCCCTTAGCAGCATCATGAGTGGATTCAGGTACGATGATTCTAACTGAAATAAGTCACACAGAAAAAGAAACATCATAAGATATCAGTAATACACGGAATGGAAACTTGGCTACACAGGAACTGAATTACAGAACAGAACAGGGTCTCAAATTTAGAAAACCAACTTATGCTTGCTTAAGGGTAAAGGTGAGTTGGGGTGCTGCATAAAACCAGAGATTGAAATCAGCACAGATAAAGTTCCTTAAGCCAAATATGGAATAGACAAGAGCTACTCCTTGCTCAACGAAATGGACTCAACACCGCATATTAAACGCCTAAGAATGTACCTGACTAGTAAGTATCTTAAAACCTATGGATTCCTATGTCTCCGAAAGAGAGTCAAGCATGTGTACAGGGGCATAAACGCAGCAGTGATAGGATTGGAGAGTTTGGTGAGCAAATGAAGACCCTTTGAAGTCATATTGCATGGTACCCATTCCACAGGTTTCAACTACCCAGGTTTTAAGTAATTCTTCCTTCAGCTAAAACATGCATGTGGAACCCAGAGTATGATCAATCATGTGATCGGGAGACGTGTTCAAATATGTCTCAGTTTTCGTACCCTGGTACTCGGGTGCAACATTCCAAACGCTTTACTAACACTCTCCCGACTTGGAGAGTCAGTCCCTTTAACCTCCTGTTTGGCCCAGTTTGCAATTTCTGCGGAAGATGAACAGGAATAGCGAGAACAAATGAGAGGCTAGCTGGAGGTGTCTGGACGGGCAAATTTAACTCTCATTTCCCACCAGGAAGAGGAATTAACCAAAGGCTCAGCGTGCCGTGCTGGAACCAGATTAGGGCCTGAAGCCATCCTGCGGTGTTACGGCCAGGTCACAAGAAAGCGAGTTGAAGAAAGGAGCTCAGGGGCACTGTAATTCACAAACCTGCAGAGTTATAAATGACAGCTATCGTCCAAAAATATACTGAAGTAAGGCTGCCAAGAGAACTTGAAAGCGGGGCAGAATTGCAGGAAACCGATTTCAGGAGGTAGACTGGAATTGCATTGAAAGCATAGGAAAAGAGGCAGAACGTCCACAATGATGCACTTGGCCAAAAAGGGCGTATGCGTTTTTTCCTGAATATATTCAGGAAAAAACGCATACGCCCTTTTTGGCCAACCAAGCAAGCTTGCAAAGGAAATCTGCACTACAATGAAGTCTCACTTCCCCCCGGTCAAAAGGGCCATCTGAAAAAAGTGTAAAATCCAGAAAGGCAGGACAGGCCATGGAGAACTGGGAGCCTTGTTATGCTGATGGGCGGGATGTAAATTGCCAACAACCACTCGGGAGAAGTGTATGGTGTTTCCTGAAACATCTAAAAAACAAAGCAACAGAGCCTAGGGCACTTCCACTTATGGTCCTATAGCTTAGGGAAATTAAAATCAAAAAGACACAGCCACCCCAAAGTTTGGAACGGCTCTGTTTACAAGAACCTCGTTTACAGTACAAGTTCAACATCGCAGAAAGTGAAAAATGGGTAAAGAAGTTGTGGTATTTACTTACAAAGCAATATCACTCAGCAATGAAATCTGTGTCATCAGGCCCTTAGCAGCACAATGAGTGGATTCAGGTATGATGATTCTAACTGAAATAAGTCACACAGAAAAAGAAACATCATAAGATATCAGTAATACACGGAATGTAAACTTGGCTACACAGGAACTGAATTACAGAACAGAACAGGGTCTCAAACTTAGAAAACCAACTTATGCTTGCTTAAGGGTAAAGGTGAGTTGGGGTGCTGCATAAAACCAGAGATTGAAATCAGCACAGATAAAGTTCCTTAAGCCAAATATGGAATAGACAAGAGCTACTCCTTGCTCAACGAAATGAACTCAACACCCCATATTAAACGCCTAAGAATGTACCTGACTAGTAAGTATCTTAAAACCTATGGATTGCTATGTCTCCGAAAGAGAATCAAGCATGTGTACAGGGGCATAAATGCAGCAGTGATAGGATTGGAGAGGTTCGTGAGCAAATGAAGACCCTTTGAAGTCATACTGCATGGTACCCATTCCACGGGTTTCAACTACCCAGGTTTTAGGTATTCTTCCTTCAGCTAAAACATGCATGTGGAACCTAGAGTATGATCAACCATGTGATCGGGAGACGTGTTCAAATATGTCCCAGTTTTCGTACCCTGGTACTCGGGTGCAACATTCCAGACGCTTTACTAACACTCTCCCGACTTGGAGAGTCAGTCCCTTTAACCTCCTGTTTGGCCCAGTTTGCAATTTCTGCGGAAGATGAACAGGAATAGCGAGAACCAATGAGAGGCTAGCTGGAGGTGTCTGGACGGGCAAATTTAACTCTCATTTCCCACCAGGAAGAGGAATTAACCAAAGGCTCAGCGTGCCGTGCCGGAACCAGATTAGGGCCTGAAGACATCCTGCGGTGTTGCGGCCAGCTCAAAAGAAAGCGAGTTGAAGAAAGGAGCTCAGGGGCACTGTAATTCACAAACCTGCAGAGTTATAAATGACAGCTATCGTCCAAAAATAGACTGAAGTAAGGCTGCCAAGAGGACTTGAAAGCGGGGCAGAATTGCAGGAAACCGATTTCAGGAGGTAGACTGGAATTGCATTGAAAGCATAGGAAAAGAGGCAGAACGTCAACAATGATGCACTTGGCCAAAAAGGGCGTATGCGTTTTTTCCTGAATATATTCAGGAAAAAACGCATACGCCCTTTTTGGCCAACCAAGCAAGCTTGCAAAGGAAATCTGCACTACAATGAAGTCTCACTTCCCCCCGGTCAAAAGGGCCATCTGAAAAAAGTGTAAAATCCAGAAAGGCAACAGGCCATGGAGAACTGGGAGCCTTGTTATGCTGATGGGCGGGATGTAAATTACCAACAGACACTCAGGAGAAGTGTATGGTGTTTCCTGAAACATCTAAAAAACAAAGCAACAGAGCCTAGGGCACTGCCACTTATGGTCCTATAGCTTAGGGAAATTAAAATGAAAAAGACACAGCCACCCCAAAGTTTGGAACGGCTCTGTTTACAAGAACCTCGTTTACAGTACAAGTTCAACATCGCAGAAAGTGAAAAATGGGTAAAGAGGTTGTGGTATTTACTTACAAAGCAATATCACTCAGCAATGAAATCTGTGTCATCAGGCCCTTAGCAGCACAATGAGTGGATTCAGGTATGATGATTCTAACTGAAATAAGTCACACAGAAAAAGAAACATCATAAGATATCAGTAATACACGGAATGTAAACTTGGCTACACAGGAACTGAATTACAGAATAGAACAGGGTCTCAAATTTAGAAAACCAACTTATGCTTGCTTAAGGGTAAAGGTGAGTTGGGGTGCTGCATAAACCCAGAGATTGAAATCAGCACAGATAAAGTTCCTTAAGCCAAATATGGAATAGACAAGAGCTACTCCTTGCTCAACGAAATGAACTCAACACCGCATATTAAATGCCTAAGAATGTACCTGACTAGTAAGTATCTTAAAACCTATGGATTGCTATGTCTCCAAAAGAGAATCAAGCATGTGTACAGGGGCATAAATGCAGCAGTGATAGGATTGGAGAGGTTCGGTGAGCAAATGAAGACCCTTTGAAGTCATATTCCATGGTACCCATTACACGGGTCTTAACTCTCCAGGTTTAAGGTATTCTTCCTTCAGCTAAAACATGCATGTGGAACCCAAGTATGATCAACCATGTGAACGGGAGACGTGTTCAAATATGTCTCAGTTTTCCTCCCCTGGTACTCGGGTGCAACATTCCAGACGCTTTACTAACACTCTCCCCACTTGGAGAGTCAGCGCCTTTAACCTCCTGTTTGGCCCAGTTTGCAATTTCTGCGGAAGATGAACAGGAATAGCGAGAACCAATGAGAGGCTAGCTGGAGGTGTCTGGACGGGCAAATTTAACTCTCATTTCCCACCAGGAAGAGGAAATAACCAAAGGCTCAGCGTGCCGTGCCGGAACCAGATTAGGGCCTGAAGCCATCCTGCGGTGTTGCGGCCAGGTCACAAGAAAGCGAGTTGAAGAAAGGAGCTCAGGGGCACTGTAATTCACAAACCTGCAGAGTTATAAATGACAGCTATCGTCCAAAAATAGACTGAAGTAAGGCTGCCAAGAGGACTTGAAAGCGGGGTAGAATTACAGGAAACCGATTTCAGGAGGTAGACTGGAATTGCATTGAAAGCATAGGAAAAGAGGCAGAACGTCCACAATGATGCACTTGGCCAAAAAGGGCGTATGCGTTTTTTCCTGAATATATTCAGGAAAAAACGCATACGCCCTTTTTGGCCAACCAAGCAAACTTGCAAAGGAAATCTGCACTACACTGAAGTCTCACTTCCCCCCGGTCAAAAGGGCCATCTGAAAAAAGTGTAAAATCCAGAAAGGCAGGACAGGCCATGGAGAACTGGGAGCCTTGTTATGCTGATGGGCGGGATGTAAATTGCCAACAGACACTCGGGAGAAGTGTATGGTGTTTCCTGAAACATCTAAAAAACAAAGCAACAGAGCCTAGGGCACTTCCACTTATGGTCCTATAGCTTAGGGAAATTAAAATCAAAAAGACACAGCCACCCCAAAGTTTGAGACGCCTCTGTTTACAAGAACCTCGTTTACCGTACAAGTTCAATATCACAGAAAGTGAAAAATGGATAAAGAACTTGTGGTACTTACGTACAATGCAGTATCACTCAGCAATGAAATCTATGTCATCAGGCCCGTAGCAGCATCATGAGTGGATTCAGGTACGATGATTCTAACTGAAATAAGTCACACAGAAAAAGAAACATCATAAGATATCACTAATACACGGAATATAAACTTGGCTACACAGGAACTGAATTACAGAGCAGAACAGGGTCTCAAATTTAGAAAACCAACTTATGCTTGCTTAAGGGGAAAGGTGAGTTGGGGTGCTGCATAAAACCAGAGATTGAAATGAGCACAGATAAAGTTCCTTAAGCCAAATATGGAATAGACAAGAGCTACTCCTTGCTCAACGAAATGGACTCAACACCGCATATTAAACGCCTAAGAATGTACCTGACTAGTAAGTATCTTAAAACGTATAGATTGCTATGTCTCCGAAAGAGAATCAAGCATGTGTACAGGGGCATAAACGCAGCAGTGATAGGATTGGAGAGGTTCGTGAGCAAATGAAGACCCTTTGAAGTCATATTGCATGGTACCCATTCCACGGGTTTCAACTACCCAGGTTTAAGGTATTCTTCCTTCAGATAAAACATGCATGTGGAACCTAGAGTATGATCAACCATGTGATCGGGAGACGTGTTCAAATATGTCTCAGTTTTCGTACCCTGGTACTCGGGTGCAACATTCCAGACGCTTTACTAACACTCTCCCCACTTGGAGAGTCAGTCCCTTTAACCTCCTGTTTGGCCCAGTTTGCAATTTCTGTGGAAGATGAACAGGAATAGCGAGAACCAATAAGAGACTAGCTGGAGGTGTCTGGATGGGCAAATTTAACTCTCATTTCCCACCAGGAAGAGGAATTAACCAAAGGCTCAGCATGCCGTGCCAGAACCAGATTAGGGCCTGAAGACATCCTGCGGTGTTGCGGCCAGGTCACAAGAAAGCGAGTTGAAGAAAGGAGCTCAGGGGCACTGTAATTCACAAAACTGCAGAGTTATAAATGACAGCTATCGTCCAAAACTATACTGAAGTAAGGCTGCCAAGAGGACTTGAAAGCGGGGCAGAATTGCAGGAAACCGATTTCAGGAGGTAGACTGGAATTGCATTGAAAGCATAGGAAAAGAGGCAGAACGTCCACAATGATGCACTTGGCCAAAAAGGGCGTATGCGTTTTTTCCTGAATATATTCAGGAAAAAACGCATACGCCCTTTTTGGCCAACCAAGCAAGCTTGCAAAGGAAATCTGCACTACAATGAAGTCTCACTTCCCCCCGGTCAAAAGGGCCATCTGAAAAAAGTGTAAAATCCAGAAAGGCAGGACAGGCCATGGAGAACTGGGAGCCTTGTTATGCTGATGGGCGGGATGTAAATTGCCAACAGACACTTGGGAGAAGTGTATGGTGTTTCCTGAAACATCTAAAAAACAAAGCAACAGAGCCTAGGGCACTTCGACTTATGGTCCTATAGCTTAGGGAAATTAAAATAAAAAAGACACAGCCACCCCAAAGTTTGGAACGGCTCTGTTTACAAGAACCTCGTTTACAGTACAAGTTCAACATCGCAGAAAGTGAAAAATGGATAAAGAAGTTGTGGTATTCACTTACAAAGCAATATCACTCAGCAATGAAATCTATGTCATCAGGCCCTTAGCAGCACAATGAGTGGATTCAGGTATGATGATTCTAACTGAAATAAGTCACACAGAAAAAGAAACATCATAAGATATCAGTAATACACGGAATGGAAACTTGGCTACACAGGAACTGAATTACAGAACAGAACTGGGTCTCAAATTCAGAAAACCAACTTATGCTTGCTTAAGGGTAAAGGTGAGTTGGGGTGCTGCATAAAACCAGAGATTGAAATGAACACAGATAAAGTTCCTTAAGCCAAATATGGAATAGACAAGAGCTACTCCTTGCTCAACGAAATGGACTCAACACCGCATATTAAACGCCTAAGAATGTACCTGACTAGTAAGTATCTTAAAACCTATGGATTGTTATGTCTCCGAAAGAGAATCAAGCATGTGTACAGGGGCATAAACGCAGCAGTGATAGGACTGGAGAGGTTCGGTGAGCAAATGAAGACCCTTTGAAGTCATATTGCATGGTACCCATTCCACGGGTTTCACCTACCCAGGTTTAAGGTATTCTTCCTTCAGCTAAAACATGCATGTGGAACCTAGAGTATGATCAACCATGTGATCAGGAGAAGTGTTCGAATATGTCTCAGTTTTCGTACCCTGGTACTCGGGTGCAACATTCCAGACGCTTTACTAACACTCTCCCGACTTGGAGAGCCAGTCCCTTTAACCTCCTGTTTGGCCCAGTTTGCAATTTCTGTGGAAGATGAACAGGAATAGCGAGAACCAATGAGAGGCTAGCTGGAGCTGTCTGGACGGGCAAATTTAACTCTCATTTCCCACCAGGAAGAGGAAATAACCAAAGGCTCAGTGTGCCGTACCGGAACCAGATTAGGGCCTGAAGCCATCCTGCGGTGTTGCGGCCAGCTCAAAAGAAAGCGAGTTGAAGAAAGGAGCTCAGGGGCACTGTAATTCACAAACCTGCAGAGATATAAATGACAGCTATCGTCCAAAAATAGACTGAAGTAAGGCTGCCAAGAGGACTTGAAAGCGGGGCAGAATTGCAGGAAACCGATTTCAGGAGGTAGACTGGAATTGCATTGAAAGCATAGGAAAAGAGGCAGAACGTCCACAATGATGCACTTGGCCAAAAAGGGCGTATGCGTTTTTTCCTGAATATATTCAGGAAAAAACGCATACGCCCTTTTTGGCCAACCAAGCAAGCTTGCAAAGGAAATCTGCACTACAATGAAGTCTCACTTCCCCCCGGTCAAAAGGGCCATCTGAAAAAAGTGTAAAATCCAGAAAGGCAGGACAGGCCATGGAGAACTGGGAGCCTTGTTATGCTGATGGGCGGGATGTAAATTGCCAACAACCACTCGGGAGAAGTGTATGGTGTTTCCTGAAACATCTAAAAAACAAAGCAACAGAACCTAGGGCACTTCCACTTATGGTCCTATAGCTTAGGGAAATTAAAATCAAAAAGACACAGCCACACCAAAGTTTGGAACGGCTCTGTTTACAAGAACCTCGTTTACAGTACAAGTTCAACATCGCAGAAAGTGAAAAATGGGTAAAGAAGTTGTGGTATTTACTTACAAAGCAATATCACTCAGCAATGAAATCTGTGTCATCAGGCCCTTAGCAGCACAATGAGTGGATTCAGGTATGATGATTCTAACTGAAATAAGTCACACAGAAAAAGAAACATCATAAGATATCAGTAATACACGGAATGGAAACTTGGCTACACAGGAACTGAATTACAGAACAGAACAGGGTCTCAAATTTAGAAAACCAACTTATGCTTGCTTAAGGGTAAAGGTGAGTTGGGGTGCTGCATAAAACCAGAGATTGAAATCAGCACAGATAAAGTTCCTTAAGCCAAATATGGAATAGACAAGAGCTACTCCTTGCTCAACGAAATGGACTCAACACCGCATATTAAACGCCTAAGAATGTACCTGACTAGTAAGTATCTTAAAACCTATGGATTCCTATGTCTCCGAAAGAGAGTCAAGCATGTGTACAGGGGCATAAACGCAGCAGTGATAGGATTGGAGAGTTTGGTGAGCAAATGAAGACCCTTTGAAGTCATATTGCATGGTACCCATTCCACAGGTTTCAACTACCCAGGTTTTAGGTAATTCTTCCTTCAGCTAAAACATGCATGTGGAACCCAGAGTATGATCAATCATGTGATCGGGAGACGTGTTCAAATATGTCTCAGTTTTCGTACCCTGGTACTCGGGTGCAACATTCCAGACGCTTTACTAACACTCTCCCGACTTGGAGAGTCAGTCCCTTTAACCTCCTGTTTGGCCCAGTTTGCAATTTCTGCGGAAGATGAACAGGAATAGCGAGAACCAATGAGAGGCTAGCTGGAGGTGTCTGGACGGGCAAATTTAACTCTCATTTCCCACCAGGAAGAGGAATTAACCAAAGGCTCAGCGTGCCGTGCTGGAACCAGATTAGGGCCTGAAGCCATCCTGCGGTGTTACGGCCAGGTCACAAGAAAGCGAGTTGAAGAAAGGAGCTCAGGGGCACTGTAATTCACAAACCTGCAGAGTTATAAATGACAGCTATCGTCCAAAAATATACTGAAGTAAGGCTGCCAAGAGAACTTGAAAGCGGGGCAGAATTGCAGGAAACCGATTTCAGGAGGTAGACTGGAATTGCATTGAAAGCATAGGAAAAGAGGCAGAACGTCCACAATGATGCACTTGGCCAAAAAGGGCGTATGCGTTTTTTCCTGAATATATTCAGGAAAAAACGCATACGCCCTTTTTGGCCAACCAAGCAAGCTTGCAAAGGAAATCTGCACTACAATGAAGTCTCACTTCCCCCCGGTCAAAAGGGCCATCTGAAAAAAGTGTAAAATCCAGAAAGGCAGGACAGGCCATGGAGAACTGGGAGCCTTGTTATGCTGATGGGCGGGATGTAAATTGCCAACAACCACTCGGGAGAAGTGTATGGTGTTTCCTGAAACATCTAAAAAACAAAGCAACAGAGCCTAGGGCACTTCCACTTATGGTCCTATAGCTTAGGGAAATTAAAATCAAAAAGACACAGCCACCCCAAAGTTTGGAACGGCTCTGTTTACAAGAACCTCGTTTACAGTACAAGTTCAACATCGCAGAAAGTGAAAAATGGGTAAAGAAGTTGTGGTATTTACTTACAAAGCAATATCACTCAGCAATGAAATCTGTGTCATCAGGCCCTTAGCAGCACAATGAGTGGATTCAGGTATGATGATTCTAACTGAAATAAGTCACACAGAAAAAGAAACATCATAAGATATCAGTAATACACGGAATGTAAACTTGGCTACACAGGAACTGAATTACAGAATAGAACAGGGTCTCAAATTTAGAAAACCAACTTATGCTTGCTTAAGGGTAAAGGTGAGTTGGGGTGCTGCATAAACCCAGAGATTGAAATCAGCACAGATAAAGTTCCTTAAGCCAAATATGGAATAGACAAGAGCTACTCCTTGCTCAACGAAATGAACTCAACACCGCATATTAAATGCCTAAGAATGTACCTGACTAGTAAGTATCTTAAAACCTATGGATTGCTATGTCTCCAAAAGAGAATCAAGCATGTGTACAGGGGCATAAATGCAGCAGTGATAGGATTGGAGAGGTTCGGTGAGCAAATGAAGACCCTTTGAAGTCATATTCCATGGTACCCATTACACGGGTCTTAACTCTCCAGGTTTAAGGTATTCTTCCTTCAGCTAAAACATGCATGTGGAACCCAAGTATGATCAACCATGTGAACGGGAGACGTGTTCAAATATGTCTCAGTTTTCCGCCCCTGGTACTCGGGTGCAACATTCCAGACGCTTTACTAACACTCTCCCCACTTGGAGAGTCAACGCCTTTAACCTCCTGTTTGGCCCAGTTTGCAATTTCTGCGGAAGATGAACAGGAATAGCGAGAACCAATGAGAGACTAGCTGGAGGTGTCTGGACGGGCAAATTTAACTCTCATTTCCCACCAGGAAGAGGAAATAACCAAAGGCTCAGCGTGCCGTGCCGGAACCAGATTAGGGCCTGAAGCCATCCTGCGGTGTTGCGGCCAGGTCACAAGAAAGCGAGTTGAAGAAAGGAGCTCAGGGGCACTGTAATTCACAAACCTGCAGAGTTATAAATGACAGCTATCGTCCAAAAATAGACTGAAGTAAGGCTGCCAAGAGGACTTGAAAGCGGGGTAGAATTACAGGAAACCGATTTCAGGAGGTAGACTGGAATTGCATTGAAAGCATAGGAAAAGAGGCAGAACGTCCACAATGATGCACTTGGCCAAAAAGGGCGTATGCGTTTTTTCCTGAATATATTCAGGAAAAAACGCATACGCCCTTTTTGGCCAACCAAGCAAACTTGCAAAGGAAATCTGCACTACACTGAAGTCTCACTTCCCCCCGGTCAAAAGGGCCATCTGAAAAAAGTGTAAAATCCAGAAAGGCAGGACAGGCCATGGAGAACTGGGAGCCTTGTTATGCTGATGGGCGGGATGTAAATTGCCAACAGACACTCAGGAGAAGTGTATGGTGTTTCCTGAAACATCTAAAAAACAAAGCAACAGAGCCTAGGGCACTTCCACTTATGGTCCTATAGCTTAGGGAAATTAAAATCAAAAAGACACAGCCACCCCAAAGTTTGAGACGCCTCTGTTTACAAGAACCTCGTTTACCGTACAAGTTCAATATCACAGAAAGTGAAAAATGGATAAAGAACTTGTGGTACTTACGTACAATGCAGTATCACTCAGCAATGAAATCTATGTCATCAGGCCCGTAGCAGCATCATGAGTGGATTCAGGTACGATGATTCTAACTGAAATAAGTCACACAGAAAAAGAAACATCATAAGATATCACTAATACACGGAATATAAACTTGGCTACACAGGAACTGAATTACAGAGCAGAACAGGGTCTCAAATTTAGAAAACCAACTTATGCTTGCTTAAGGGGAAAGGTGAGTTGGGGTGCTGCATAAAACCAGAGATTGAAATGAGCACAGATAAAGTTCCTTAAGCCAAATATGGAATAGACAAGAGCTACTCCTTGCTCAACGAAATGGACTCAACACCGCATATTAAACGCCTAAGAATGTACCTGACTAGTAAGTATCTTAAAACCTATAGATTGCTATGTCTCCGAAAGAGAATCAAGCATGTGTACAGGGGCATAAACGCAGCAGTGATAGGATTGGAGAGGTTCGTGAGCAAATGAAGACCCTTTGAAGTCATATTGCATGGTACCCATTCCACGGGTTTCAACTACCCAGGTTTAAGGTATTCTTCCTTCAGATAAAACATGCATGTGGAACCTAGAGTATGATCAACCATGTGATCGGGAGACGTGTTCAAATATGTCTCAGTTTTCGTACCCTGGTACTCGGGTGCAACATTCCAGACGCTTTACTAACACTCTCCCCACTTGGAGAGTCAGTCCCTTTAACCTCCTGTTTGGCCCAGTTTGCAATTTCTGTGGAAGATGAACAGGAATAGCGAGAACCAATAAGAGACTAGCTGGAGGTGTCTGGATGGGCAAATTTAACTCTCATTTCCCACCAGGAAGAGGAATTAACCAAAGGCTCAGCATGCCGTGCCAGAACCAGATTAGGGCCTGAAGACATCCTGCGGTGTTGCGGCCAGGTCACAAGAAAGCGAGTTGAAGAAAGGAGCTCAGGGGCACTGTAATTCACAAACCTGCAGAGTTATAAATGACAGCTATCGTCCAAAAATAGACTGAAGTAAGGCTGCCAAGAGGACTTGAAAGCGGGGCAGAATTGCAGGAAACCCATTTCAGGAGGTAGACTGGAATTGCATTGAAAGCATAGGAAAAGAGGCAGAACGTCCACAATAATGCACTTGGCCAAAAAGGGCATATGCGTTTTTTCCTGAATATATTCAGGAAAAAACGCATACGCCCTTTTTGGCCAACCAAGCAAGCTTGCAAAGGAAATCTGCACTACAATGAAGTCTCACTTCCCCCCGGTCAAAAGGGCCATCTGAAAAAAGTGTAAAATCCAGAAAGGCAGGACAGGCCATGGAGAACTGGGAGCCTTGTTATGCTGATGGGTGGGATGTAAATTACCAACAGACACTCAGGAGAAGTGTATGGTGTTTCCTGAAACATCTAAAAAACAAAGCAACAGAGCCTAGGGCACTGCCACTTATGGTCCTATAGCTTAGGGAAATTAAAATCAAAAAGACACAGCCACCCCAAAGTTTGGGACGCCTCTGTTTACAAGAACCTTGTTTACCGTACAAGTTCAATATCACAGAAAGTGAAAAATGGATAAAGAACTTGTGGTACTTACGTACAATGCAGTATCACTCAGCAATGAAATCTATGTCATCAGGCCCGTAGCAGCATAATGAGTGGATACAGGTACGATGATTCTAACTGAAATAAGTCACACAGAAAAAGAAACATCATAAGATATCAGTAATACACGGAATGTAAACTTGGCTACACAGGAACTGAATTACAGAACAGAACAGGGTCTCAAATTTAGAAAACCAACTTACGCTTGCTTAAGGGGAAAGGTGAGTTGGGGTGCTGCATAAAACCAGAGATTGAAATGAGCACAGATAAAGTTCCTTAAGCCAAATATGGAATAGACAAGAGCTACTCCTTGCTCAACGAAATGGACTCAACACCGCATATTAAACGCCTAAGAATGTACCTGACTAGTAAGTATCTTAAAACCTATGGATTGCTATGTCTCCGAAAGAGAATCAAGCATGTGTACAGGGGCATAAACGTAGCAGTGATAGCATTGGAGAGGTTCGTGAGCAAATGAAGACCCTTTGAAGTCATATTGCATGGTACCCATTCCACGGATTTCAACTACCCAAGTTTAAGGTATTCTTCCTTCAGCTAAAACATGCATGTGGAACCTAGAGTATGATCAACCATGTGATCGGGAGACGTGTTCAAATATGTCTCAGTTTTCATACCCTGGTACTCGGGTGCAACATTCCAGACGCTTTACTAACACTCTCCCCACTTGGAGAGTCAGTCCCTTTAACCTCCTGTTTGGCCCAGTTTGCAATTTCTGTGGAAGATGAACAGGAATAGCGAGAACCAATGAGAGACTAGCTGGAGGTTTCTGGATGGGCAAATTTAACTCTCATTTCCCACCAGGAAGAGGAAATAACCAAAGGCTCAGCGTGCCGTGCTGGAACCAGATTAGGGCCTGAAGCCATCCTGCGGTGTTGCGGCCAGGTCACAAGAAAGCGAGTTGAAGAAAGGAGCTCAGGGGCACTGTAATTCACAAAACTGAAGAGTTATAAATGACAGCTATCGTCCAAAACTATACTGAAGTAAGGCTGCCAAGAGGACTTGAAAGCGGGGCAGAATTGCAGGAAACCGATTTCAGGAGGTAGACTGGAATTGCATTGAAAGCATAGGAAAAGAGGCAGAACGTCCACAATGATGCACTTGGCCAAAAAGGGCGTATGCGTTTTTTCCTGAATATATTCAGGAAAAAACGCATACGCCCTTTTTGGCCAACCAAGCAAGCTTGCAAAGGAAATCTGCACTACAATGAAGTCTCACTTCCCCCCGGTCAAAAGGGCCATCTGAAAAAAGTGTAAAATCCAGAAAGGCAGGACAGGCCATGGAGAACTGGGAGCCTTGTTATGCTGATGGGCGGGATGTAAATTGCCAACAGACACTTGGGAGAAGTGTATGGTGTTTCCTGAAACATCTAAAAAACAAAGCAACAGAGCCTAGGGCACTTCGACTTATGGTCCTATAGCTTAGGGAAATTAAAATAAAAAAGACACAGCCACCCCAAAGTTTGGAACGGCTCTGTTTACAAGAACCTCGTTTACAGTACAAGTTCAACATCGCAGAAAGTGAAAAATGGATAAAGAAGTTGTGGTATTCACTTACAAAGCAATATCACTCAGCAATGAAATCTATGTCATCAGGCCCTTAGCAGCACAATGAGTGGATTCAGGTATGATGATTCTAACTGAAATAAGTCACACAGAAAAAGAAACATCATAAGATATCAGTAATACACGGAATGGAAACTTGGCTACACAGGAACTGAATTACAGAACAGAACTGGGTCTCAAATTCAGAAAACCAACTTATGCTTGCTTAAGGGTAAAGGTGAGTTGGGGTGCTGCATAAAACCAGAGATTGAAATGAACACAGATAAAGTTCCTTAAGCCAAATATGGAATAGACAAGAGCTACTCCTTGCTCAACGAAATGGACTCAACACCGCATATTAAACGCCTAAGAATGTACCTGACTAGTAAGTATCTTAAAACCTATGGATTGTTATGTCTCCGAAAGAGAATCAAGCATGTGTACAGGGGCATAAACGCAGCAGTGATAGGACTGGAGAGGTTCGGTGAGCAAATGAAGACCCTTTGAAGTCATATTGCATGGTACCCATTCCACGGGTTTCACCTACCCAGGTTTAAGGTATTCTTCCTTCAGCTAAAACATGCATGTGGAACCTAGAGTATGATCAACCATGTGATCAGGAGAAGTGTTCGAATATGTCTCAGTTTTCGTACCCTGGTACTCGGGTGCAACATTCCAGACGCTTTACTAACACTCTCCCGACTTGGAGAGCCAGTCCCTTTAACCTCCTGTTTGGCCCAGTTTGCAATTTCTGTGGAAGATGAACAGGAATAGCGAGAACCAATGAGAGGCTAGCTGGAGCTGTCTGGACGGGCAAATTTAACTCTCATTTCCCACCAGGAAGAGGAAATAACCAAAGGCTCAGTGTGCCGTACCGGAACCAGATTAGGGCCTGAAGCCATCCTGCGGTGTTGCGGCCAGCTCAAAAGAAAGCGAGTTGAAGAAAGGAGCTCAGGGGCACTGTAATTCACAAACCTGCAGAGATATAAATGACAGCTATCGTCCAAAAATAGACTGAAGTAAGGCTGCCAAGAGGACTTGAAAGCGGGGCAGAATTGCAGGAAACCGATTTCAGGAGGCAGACTGGAATTGCATTGAAAGCATAGGAAAAGAGGCAGAACGTCCACAATGATGCACTTGGCCAAAAAGGGCGTATGCGTTTTTTCCTGAATATATTCAGGAAAAAACGCATACGCCCTTTTTGGCCAACCAAGCAAGCTTGCAAAGGAAATCTGCACTACAATGAAGTCTCACTTCCCCCCGGTCAAAAGGGCCATCTGAAAAAAGTGTAAAATCCAGAAAGGCAGGACAGGCCATGGAGAACTGGGAGCCTTGTTATGCTGATGGGCGGGATGTAAATTGCCAACAACCACTCGGGAGAAGTGTATGCTGTTTCCTGAAACATCTAAAAAACAAAGCAACAGAACCTAGGGCACTTCCACTTATGGTCCTATAGCTTAGGGAAATTAAAATCAAAAAGACACAGCCACCCCAAAGTTTGGGACGCCTCTGTTTACAAGAACCTCGTTTACAGTACAAGTTCAATATCACAGAAAGTGAAAAATGGATAAAGAACTTGTGGTACTTACGTACAATGCAGTATCACTCAGCAATGAAATCTATGTCATCAGGCCCGTAGCAGCATCATGAGTGGATTCAGGTACGATGATTCTAACTGAAATAAGTCACACAGAAAAAGAAACATCATAAGATATCAGTAATACACGGAATGTAAACTTGGCTACACAGGAACTGAATTACAGAACAGAACAGGTTCTCAAATTTAGAAAACCAACTTATGCTTGCTTAAGGGGAAAGGTGAGTTGGGGTGCTGCATAAAACCAGAGATTGAAATGAGCACAGATAAAGTTCCTTAAGCCAAATATGGAATAGACAAGAGCTACTCCTTGCTCAAAGAAATGGACTCAACACCGCATATTAAACGCCTAAGAATGTACCTGACTAGTAAGTAACTTAAAACCTATGGATTGCTATGTCTCCGAAAGAGAATCAAGCATGTGTACAGGGGCATAAACGCAGCAGTGATAGGATTGGAGATGTTCGGTGAGCAAATGAAGACCCTTTGAAATCATAGTGCATGGTACCCATTCCACGGGTTTCAACTACCAAGGTTTTAGGTATTCTTCCTTCAGCTAAAACATGCATGTGGAACCCAGAGTATGATCAACCATGTGATCGGGAGACGTGTTCAAATATGTCTCAGTTTTCGTACCCTGGTACTCGGGTGCAACATTCCAGACGCTTTACTAACACTCTCCCGATTTGGAGAGTCAGTCCCTTTAACCTCCTGTTTGGCCCAGTTTGCAATTTCTGTGGAAGATGAACAGGAATAGCGAGAACCAATGAGAGACTAGCTGGAGGTGTCTGGACGGGCAAATTTAACTCTCATTTCCCACCAGGAAGAGGAAATAACCAAAGGCTCAGTGTGCCGTACCGGAACCAGATTAGGGCCTGAAGCCATCCTACGGTGTTGCGGCCAGCTCAAAAGAAAGCGAGTTGAAGAAAGGAGCTTAGGGGCACTGTAATTCACAAACCTGCAGAGTTATAAATGACAGCTATCGTCCAAAAATAGACTGAAGTAAGGCTGCCAAGAGGACTTGAAAGCAGGACACAATTGCAGGAAACCGATTTCAGGAGGTAGACTAGAATTGCATTGAAAGCATAAGAAAAGATGCCTAAGGTCCACAATGATGCACTTGGCCAAAAAGGGCGTATGCGTTTTTTCCTGAATATATTCAGGAAAAAACGCATACGCCCTTTTTGGCCAACCAAGCAAGCTTGCAAAGGAAATCTTCACTACAATGAAGTCTCACTTCCCCCTGGTCAAAAGGGCCATCTGAAAAAAGTGTAAAATCCAGAAAGGCAGGACAGGCCATGGAGAACTGGGAGCCTTGTTATGCTGATGGGCGGGATGTAAATTGCCAACAACCACTCGGGAGAAGTGTATGGTGTTTCCTGAAACATCTAAAAAACAAAGCAACAGAACCTAGGGCACTTCCACTTATGGTCCTATAGCTTAGGGAAATTAAAATCAAAAAGACACAGCCACCCCAAAGTTTGGAACGGCTCTGTTTACAAGAACCTCGTTTACAGTACAAGTTCAACATCGCAGAAAGTGAAAAATGGATAAAGAAGTTGTGGTATTCACTTACAAAGCAATATCACTCAGCAATGAAATCTATGTCATCAGGCCCGTAGCAGCAGAATGAGTGGATTCAGGTACGATGATTCTAACTGAAATAAGTCACACAGAAAAAGAAACATCATAAGATATCAGTAATACACGGAATGTAAACTTGGCTACACAGGAACTGAATTACAGAACAGAACAGGGTCTCAAATTTAGAAAACCAACTTATGCTTGCTTAAGGGGAAAGGTGAGTTGGGGTGCTGCATAAAACCAGAGATTGAAATGAGCACAGATAAAGTTCCTTAAGCCAAATATGGAATAGACAAGAGCTACTCCTTGCTCAATGAAATGGACTCAACACCGCATATTAAACGCCTAAGAATGTACCTGATTAGTAAGTATCTTAAAACCTATGGATTCCTATGTCTCCGAAAGAGAATCAAGCATGTGTACAGGGGCATAAACGCAGCAGTGATAGGGTTGGAGAGGTTCGGTGAGCAAATGAAGACCCTTTGAAGTCATATTGCATGGTACCCATTCCACGGGTTTCAACTACCCAGGTTTTAGGTATTCTTCCTTCAGCTAAAACATGCATGTGGAAACCAAGTATGATCAACCATGTGATCGGGAGACGTGTTCAAATATGTCTCAGTTTTCCTCCCCTGGTACTCGGGTGCAACATTCCAGACGCTTTACTAACACTCTCCCCACTTGGAGAGTCAGCGCCTTTAACCTCCTGTTTGGCCCAGTTTGCAATTTCTGCGGAAGATGAACAGGAATAGCGAGAACCAATGAGAGGCTAGCTGGAGGTGTCTGGACGGGCAAATGTAACTCTCATTTCCCACCAGGAAGAACAAATAACCAAAGGCTCAGTGTGCCGTGCCGAAACCAGATTAGGGCCTGAAGCCATCCTGCGGTGTTGCGGCCAGCTCACAAGAAAGCGAGTTGAAGAAAGGAGCTCAGGGGCACTGTAATTCACAAACCTGCAGAGTTATAAATGACAGCTATCGTCCAAAAATAGACTGAAGTAAGGCTGCCAAGAGGACTTGAAAGCGGGGCAGAATTGCAGGAAACCGATTTCAGGAGGTAGACTGGAATTGCATTGAAAGCATAGGAAAAGAGGCAGAACGTCCACAATGATGCACTTGGTCAAAAAGGGCGTATGCGTTTTCTCCTGAATATATTCAGGAAAAAACGCATACGCCCTTTTTGGCCAACCAAGCAAGCTTGCAAAGGAAATCTGCACTACAATGAAGTCTCACTTCCCCCCGGTCAAAAGGGCCATCTGAAAAAAGTGTAAAATCCAGAAAGGCAGGACAGGCCATGGAGAACTGGGAGCCTTGTTATGCTGATGGGCGGGATGTAAATTGCCAACAACCACTCAGGAGAAGTGTATGGTGTTTCCTGAAACATCTAAAAAACAAAGCAACAGAACCTAGGGCACTTCCACTTATGGTCCTATAGCTTAGGGAAATTAAAATCAAAAAGACACAGCCACCCCAAAGTTTGGATCGGCTCTGTTTACAAGAACCTTGTTTACAGTACAAGTTCAACATCGCAGAAAGTGAAAAATGGATAAGGAAGTTGTGGTATTTACTTACAAAGCAATATCACTCAGCAATGAAATCTGTGTCATCAGGCCCTTAGCAGCACAATGAGTGGATTCAGGTATGATGATTCTAACTGAAATAAGTCACACAGAAAAAGAAACATCATAAGATATCAGTAATACACGGAATGTAAACTTGGCTACACAGGAACTGAATTACAGAACAGAACAGGGTCTCAAATTTAGAAAACCAACTTATGCTTGCTTAAGGGGAAAGGTGAGTTGGGGTGCTGCATAAAACCAGAGATGGAAATGAGCACAGATAAAGTTCCTTAAGCCAAATATGGAATAAACAAGAGCTACTCCTTGCTCAATGAAATGGACTCAACACCCCATATTAAACGCCTAAGAATGTACCTGACTAGTAAGTATCTTAAAACCTATGGATTGCTATGTCTCCGAAAGAGAATCAAGCATGTGTACAGGGGCATAAACGCTGCAGTGATAGGATTGGAGAGGTTCGGTGAGCATATGAAGACCCTTTGAAGTCATATTGCATGGTACCCATTCCACGGGTCTCAACTCTCCAGGTTTAAGGTATTCTTCCTTCAGCTAAAACATGCATGTGGAACCCAGAGTATGATCAACCATGTGAACGGGAGACGTATTCAAATATGTCTCAGTTTTCCTCCCCTGGTACTCGGGTGCAACATTCCAGATGCTTTACTAACACTCTCCCGACTTGGAGAGTCAGTCCCTTTAACCTCCTGTTTGGCCCAGTTTGCAATTTCAGTGGAAGATGAACAGGAATAGCGACAACCAATGAGAGGCTAGCTGGAGGTGTCTGGACGGGCAAATTTAACTCTCATTTCCCACCAGGAAGAGGAATTAACCAAAGGCTCAGCATGCCGGGCCGGAACCAGATTAGGGCCTGAAGCCATCCTGCGGTGTTGCGGCCAGGTCACAAGAAAGCGAGTTGAAGAAAGGAGCTCAGGGGCACTGTAATTCACGAACCTGCCGAGTTATAAATGAGAGCAATCGTCCAAAAATAGACTGAAGTAAGGCTGCCAAGAGGACTTGAAAGCGGGGCAGAATTGCAGGAAACCGATTTCAGGAGGTAGACTGGAATTGCATTGAAAGCATAGGAAAAGAGGCAGAACGTCCACAATGATGCACTTGGCCAAAAAGGGCGTATGCATTTTTTCCTGAATATATTCAGGAAAAAACGCATACGCCCTTTTTGGCCAACCAAGCAGGCTTGCAAAGGAAAGCTGCACTACAATGAAGTCTCACTTCCCTCCGGTCAAAAGGGCCATCTGAGAAAAGTGTAAAATCCAGAAAGGCAACAGGCCATTGAGAACTGGGAGCCTTGTTTTGCTGATGGGCGGGATGTAAATTGCCAACAGACACTTGGGAGAAGTGTATGGTGTTTCCTGAAACATCTAAAAAACAAAGCAACAGAGCCTAGGACACTTCCACTTATGGTCCTATAGCTTAGGGAAATTAAAATCAAAAAGACACAGCCACCTCAAAGTTTGGGACGCCTCCGTTTACAAGAACCTCGTTTACCGTACAAGTTCAATATCACAGAAAGTGAAAAATGGATAAAGAACTTGTGGTACTTACGTACAATGCAGTATCACTCAGCAATGAAATCTATGTCATCAGGCCCGTAGCAGCATAATGAGTGGATTCAGGTACGATAATTCTAACTGAAATAAGTCACACAGAAAAAGAAACATCATAAGATATCACTAATACACGGAATGTAAACTTGGCTACACAGGAACTGCATTCCAAAACAGAACAGGGTCTCAAATTTAGAAAACCAACTTATGCTTGCTTAAGGGGAAAGGTGAGTTGGGGTGCTGCATAAAACCAGAGATTGAAATGAGTACAGATAAAGTTCCTTAATCCAAATATGGAATAGACAAGAGCTACTCCTTGCTCAACGAAATGGACTCAACACCCCATATTAAACGCCTAAGAATGTACCTGACTAGTAAGTATCTTAAAACCTATGGATTGCTATGTCTCCAAAAGAGAATCAAGCGTGTGTACAGGGGTATAAACGCAGCAGTGATAGGATTGGAGAGGTTCGGTGAGCAAATGAAGACCCTTTGAAGTCATATTGCTTGGTACCCATTCCACGGGTCTCAACTCTCCAGGTTTAAGGTATTCTTCCTTCAGCTAAAACATGCATGTGGAACCCAGAGTATGATCAACCATGTGAACGGGAGACGTATTCAAATATGTCTCAGTTTTCCTCCCCTGGTACTCGGGTGCAACATTCCAGACGCTTTACTAACACTCTCCCGACTTGGAGAGTCAGTCCCTTTAACCTCCTGTTTGGCCCAGTTTGCAATTTCTGCGGAAGATGAACAGGAATAGCGAGAACCAATGAGAGGCTAGCTGGAGGTGTCTGGACGGGCAAATTTAACTCTCATTTCCCACCAGGAAGAGGAAATAACCAAAGGCTCAGCGTGCCGTACCGGAACCAGATTAGGGCCTGAAGCCATCATGCGGTGTTGCGGCCAGCTCAAAAGAAAGCGAGTGGAAGAAAGGAGCTCAGGGGCACTGTAATTCACAAACCTGCAGAGTTATAAATGACAGCTATCGTCCAAAAATAGACTGAAGTAAGGCTGCCAAGAGGACTTGAAAGCGGGGCAGAATTGCAGGAAACCGATTTCAGGAGGTAGACTGGAATTGCATTGAAAGCATAGGAAAAGAGGCAGAACGTCCACAATGATGCACTTGGCCAAAAAGGGCGTATGCGTTTTTTCCTGAATATATTCAGGAAAAAACGCATACGCCCTTTTTGGCCAACCAAGCAAGCTTGCAAAGGAAATCTGCACTACAATGAAGTCTCACTTCCCCCCGGTCAAAAGGGCCATCTGAAAAAAGTGTAAAATGCAGAAAGGCAGGACAGGCCATGGAGAACTGGGAGCCTTGTTATGCTGAAGGGCGGGATGTAAATTGCCAACAAACACTTGGGAGAAGTGTATGGTGTTTCCTGAAACATCTAAAAAACAAAGCAACAGAGCCTAGGGCACTTCCACTTATGGTCCTATAGCTTAGGGAATTTAAAATCAAAAAGACACAGCCACCCCAAAGTTTCGAACGGCTCTGTTTACAAGAACCTCGTTTACAGTACAAGTTCAACATCGCAGAAAGTGAAAAATGGATAAAAAAGTTGTGGTATTTACTTACAAAGCAATATCACTCAGCAATGAAATCTGTGTCATCAGGCCCTTAGCAGCACAATGAGTGGATTCAGGTATGATGATTCTAACTGAAATAAGTCACACAGAAAAAGAAACATCATAAGATATCAGTAATACACGGAATGTAAACTTGGCTACACAGGAACTCAGTTACAGAACAGAACAGGGTCTCAAATTTAGAAAACCAACTTATGCTTTCTTAAGGGGAAAGGTGAGTTGGGGTGCTGCATAAAACCAGAGATTGAAATGAGCACAGATAAAGTTCCTTAAGCCAAATATGGAATAGACAAGAGCTACTCCTTGCTCAACGAAATGGACTCAACATCGCATATTAAACGCCTAAGAACGTACCTGACTAGTAAGTATCTTAAAACCTATGGATTGCTATGTCTCCGAAAGAGAATCAAGCATGTGTACAGGGGCATAAACGCAGCAGTGATAGGATTGGAGAGGTTCGGTGAGCAAATGAAGACGCTTTGAAGTCATATTGCATGCTACCCATTCCACGGGTTTCAACTACCCACGTTTTAGGTATTCTTCCTTCAGCTAAAACATGCATGTGGAACCCAAGTATGATCAACCATGTGAATGGGAGACGTGTTCAAATATGTGTCAGTTTTCCTCCCCTGGTACTCGATGCAACATTCCAGACGCTTTACTAACACTCTCCCCACTTGGAGAGTCAGCGCCTTTAACCTCCTGTTTGGCACAGTTTGCAATTTCTGTGGAAGATGAACAGGAATAGCGAGAACCAATGAGAGGCTAGCTGGAGGTGTCTGGACGGGCAAATTTAACTCTCATTTCCCACCAGGAAGAGGAAATAACCAAAGGCTCAGTGTGCCGTGCCGCAACCAGATTAGGGCCTGAAGCCATCCTGCAGTGTTGCGGCCAGCTCAAAAGAAAGCGAGTTGAAGAAAGGAGCTCAGGGGCACTGTAATTCACAAACCTGCAGAGTTATAAATGACAGCTATCGTCCAAAATAGACTGAAGTAAGGCTGCCAAGAGGACTTGAAAGCGGGGCAGAATTGCAGGAAACCGATTTCAGGAGGTAGACTGGAATTGCATTGAAAGCATAGGAAAAGAGGCAGAACGTCCACAATGATGCACTTGGCCAAAAAGGGCATATGCGTTTTTTCCTGAATATATTCAGGAAAAAACACATACGCCCTTTTTGGCCAACCAAGCAAGCTTGCAAAGGAAATCTGCACTACAATGAAGTCTCACTGCCCCCCGGTCAAAAGGGCCATCTGAAAAAAGTGTAAAATCCAAAAAGGCAGGACAGGCCATGGAGAACTGGGAGCCTTGTTATGCTGAAGGGCGGGATGTAAATTGCCAACAACCACTCGGGAGAAGTGTATGGTGTTTCCTGAAACATCTAAAAAACAAAGCAACAGAGCCTAGGTCACTTCCACTTATGGTCCTATAGCTTAGGGAATTTAAAATCAAAAAGACACAGCCACCCCAAAGTTTCGAATGGCTCTGTTTACAAGAACCTCGTTTACAGTACAAGTTCAACATTGCAGAAAGTGAGAAATGGATAAAAAAGTTGTGGTATTTACTTACAAAGCAATATCACTCAGCAATGAAATCTGTGTCTTCAGGCCCTTACAAGCACAATGAGTGGATTCAGGTATGATGATTCTAACTGAAATAAGTCACACAGAAAAAGAAACATCATAAGATATCAGTAATACACGGAATGTAAACTTGGCTACACAGGAACTGAATTACAGAACAGAACAGGGTCTCAAATTTAGAAAACCAACTTATGCTTGCTTAAGGGGAAAGGTGAGTTGGGGTGCTGCATAAAACCAGAGATTGAAATGAGCACAGATAAAGTTCCTTAAGCCAAATATGGAATAGACAAGAGCTACTCCTTGCTCAACGAAATGGACTCAACACCGCATATTAAACGCCTAAGAATGTACCTGACTAGTAAGTATCTTAAAACCTATGGATTGCTATGTCTCCGAAAGAGAATCAAGCATGTGTACAGGGGCAATAACGCAGCAGTGATAGGATTGGAGAGGTTCGGTGAGCAAATGAAGACCCTTTGAAGTCATATTGCATGGTACCCATTCCACGGATTCAAATACCCAGGTTTAAGGTATTCTTCCTTCAGCTAAAAGATGCATGTGGAACCCAAGTATGATCAACCATGTGAACGGGAGACGTGTTCAAATATGTCTCAGTTTTCCTCCCCTGGTACTCGGGTGCAACATTCCAGACGCTTAACTAACACTCTCCCCACTTGGAGAGTCAGCGCCTTTAACCTCCTGTTTGGCCCAGTTTGCAATTTCTTGGAAGATGAACAGGAAGAGCGAGAACCAATGAGATGCTAGCTGGAGGTGTCTGGACGGGCAAATTTAACTCTCATTTCCCTCCAGGAAGAGGAAATAACTAAAGGCTCAGCGTGCCGTGCCGGAACAAGATTAGGGCCTGAAGCCATCCTGCGGTGTTGCGGCCAGGTCACAAGAAAGCGAGTTGAAGAAAGGAGCTCAGGGGCACTGTAATTCACAAACCTGCAGAGTTATAAATGACAGCTATCGTCCAAAAATAGACTGAAGTAAGGCTGCCAAGAGGACTTGAAAGCGGGGCAGAATTGCAGGAAACCGATTTCAGGAGGTAGACTGGAATTGCATTGAAAGCATAGGAAAAGAGGCAGAACGTCCACAATGATGCACTTGGCCAAAAAGGGCGTATGCGTTTTTTCCTGAATATATTCAGGAAAAAACGCATACGCCCTTTTTGGCCAACCAAGCAAGCTTGCAAAGGAAATCTGCACTACAATGAAGTCTCACTTCCCCCCGGTCAAAAGGGCCATCTGAAAAAAGTGTAAAATCCAGAAAGGCAGGACAGGCCATGGAGAACTGGGAGCCTTGTTATGCTGATGGGCGGGATGTAAATTGCCAACAACCACTTGGGAGAAGTGTATGGTGTTTCCTGAAACATCTAAAAAACAAAGCAACAGAGCCTAGGGCACTTCCACTTATGGTCCTATAGCTTAGGGAAATTAAAATCAAAAAGACACAGCCACCCCAAAGTTTGGAATGGCTCTGTTTACAAGAACCTCGTTTACAGTACAAGTTCAACATCGCAGAAAGTGAAAAATGGATAAAGAAGTTGTGGTATTCACTTACAAAGCAATATCACTCAGCAATGAAATCTATGTCATCAGGCCCTTAGCAGCACAATGAGTGGATTCAGGTATGATGATTCTAACTGAAATAAGTCACACAGAAAGAGAAACATCATAAGATATCAGTAATACATGGAATGGAAACTTGGCTACACAGGAACTGAATTACAGAACAGAACAGGGTCTCAAATTTAGAAAACCAACTTATGCTTGCTTAAGGGTAAAGGTGAGTTGGGGTGCTGCATAAAACCAGAGATTGAAATGAGCACAGATAAAGTTCCTTAAGCCAAATATGGAATAGACAAGAGCTACTCCTTGCTCAACGAAATGGACTCAACACCGCATATTAAACGCCTAAGAATGTACCTGACTAGTAAGTATCTTAAAACCTATGGATTGCTATGTCTCCGAAGGAGAATCAAGCATGTGTACAGGCGCATAAACGCAGCAGTGATAGGATTGGAGAGGTTCGGTGAGCAAATGAAGACCCTTTGAAGTCATATTGCATGGTACCCATTCCACGGGTTTCAACTACCCAGGTTTTAGGTATTCTTCCTTCAGCTAAAACATGCATGTGGAACCTAGAGTATGATCAACCATGTGATTGGGAGACGTGTTCAAATATGTCTCAGTTTTCCTCCCCTGGTACTCGGGTGCAACATTCCAGACGCTTTACTAACACTCTCCCCACTTGGAGAGTCAGCGCCTTTAACCTCCTGTTTGGCCCAGTTTGCAATTTCTGCGGAAGATGAACAGGAATAGCGAGAACCAATGAGAGGCTAGCTGGAGGTGTCTGGACGGGCAAATTTAACTCTCATTTCCCACCAGGAAGAGGAAATAACCAAAGGCTCAGCGTGCCGTACCGGAACCAGATTAGGGCCTGAAGCCATCCTGCGGTGTTGCGGCCAGCTCAAAAGAAAGCGAGTTGAAGAAAGGAGCTCAGGGGCACTGTAATTCACAAACCTGCAGAGTTATAAATGACAGCTATCATCCAAAAATATACTGAAGTAAGGCTGCCAAGAGGACTTGAAAGCGGGGCAGAATTGCAGGAAACCGATTTCAGGAGGTAGACTGGAATTGCATTGAAAGCATAGGAAAAGAGGCAGAACGTCCACAATGATGCACTTGGCCAAAAAGGGCGTATGCGTTTTTTCCTGAATATATTCAGGAAAAAACGCATACGCCCTTTTTGGCCAACCAAGCAAGCTTGCAAAGGAAATCTGCACTACAATGAAGTCTCACTTCCCCCCGGTCAAAAGGGCCATCTGAAAAAAGTGTAAAATCCAGAAAGGCAGGACAGGCCATGGAGAACTGGGAGCCTTGTTATGCTGATGGGCGGGATGTAAATTGCCAACAACCACTCGGGAGAAGTGTATGGTGTTTCCTGAAACATCTAAAAAACAAAGCAACAGAACCTAGGGCACTTCCACTTATGGTCCTATAGCTTAGGGAATTTAAAATCAAAAAGACACAGCCACCCCAAAGTTTGGAATGGCTCTGTTTACAAGAACCTCGTTTACAGTACAAGTTCAACATCGCAGAAAGTGAAAAATGGATAAAAAAGTTGTGGTATTTACTTACAAAGCAATATCACTCAGCAATGAAATCTGTGTCATCAGGCCCTTAGCAGCACAATGAGTGGTTTCAGGTATGATGATTCTAACTGAAATAAGTCACACAGAAAAAGAAACATCATAAGATATCAGTAATACACGGAATGTAAACTTGGCTACACAGGAACTCAGTTACAGAACAGAACAGGGTCTCAAATTTAGAAAACCAACTTATGCTTGCTTAAGGGGAAAGGTGAGTTGGGGTGCTGCATAAAACCAGAGATTGAAATGAGCACAGATAAAGTTCCTTAAGCCAAATATGGAATAGACAAGAGATACTCCTTGCTCAAAGAAATGGACTCAACACCGCATATTAAACGCCTAAGAATGTACCTGACTAGTAAGTATCTTAAAACCTATGGATTGCTATGTCTCCGAAAGAGAATCAAGCATGTGTACAGGGGCATAAACGCAGCAGTGATAGGATTGCAGAGGTTCGGTGAGCAAATGAAGACCCTTTGAAGTCATATTGCATGGTACCCATTACACGGGTCTCAACTCTCCAGGTTTAAGGTATTCTTCCTTCAGCTAAAACATGCATGTGGAACCCAGAGTATGATCAACCATGTGAATGGGAGACGTGTTCAAATATGTCTCAGTTTTCCTCCCCTGGTACTCGGGTGCAACATTCCAGACGCTTTACTAACACTCTCCCGACTTGGAGAGTCAGTCCCTTTAACCTCCTGTTTGGCCCAGTTTGCAATTTCTGCGGAAGATGAACAGGAATAGGGAGAACCAATGAGAGGCTAGCTGGAGGTGTCTGGACGGGCAAATTTAACTCTCATTTCCCACCAGGAAGAGGAATTAACCAAAAGCTCAGCATGCCGGGCCGGAACAAGATTAGGGTTTGAAGCCATCATGCGGTGTTGCGGCCAGGTCACAAGAAAGCGAGTTGAAGAAAGGAGCTCAGGGGCACTGCAATTCACAAACCTGCAGAGTTATAAATGACAGCTATCGTCCAAAAATAGACTGAAGTAAGGCTGCCAAGAGGACTTGAAAGCGGGGCAGAATTGCAGGAAACCGATTTCAGGAGGTAGACTGGAATTGCATTGAAAGCATAGGAAAAGAGGCAGAACGTCCACAATGATGCACTTGGCCAAAAAGGGCGTATGCGTTTTTTCCTGAATATATTCAGGAAAAAACGCATACGCCCTTTTTGGCCAACCAAGCAAGCTTGCAAAGGAAATCTGCACTACAATGAAGTCTCACTTCCCCCCGGTCAAAAGGGCCATCTGAAAAAAGTGTAAAATCCAGAAAGGCAAAAGGCCATTGAGAACTGGAAGCCTTGTTATGCTGATGGGCGGGATGTAAATTGCCAACAGACACTCAGGAGAAGTGTATGGTGTTTCCTGAAACATCTAAAAAACAAAGCAACAGAACCTAGGGCACTTCCACTTATGGTCCTATAGCTTAGGGAATTTAAAATCAAAAAGACACAGCCACCCCAAAGTTTGGGACGCCTCCGTTTACAAGAACCTCGTTTACCGTACAAGTTCAATATCACAGAAAGTGAAAAATGGATAAGGAACTTGTGGTACTTACGTACAATGCAGTATCACTCAGCAATGAAATCTATGTCATCAGGCCCGTAGCAGCATAATGAGTGGATTCAGGTACGATGATTCTAACTGAAATAAGTCACACAGAAAAAGAAACATCATAAGATATCACTAATACACGGAATGTAAACTTGGCTACACAGGAACTGCATTCCAAAACAGAACAGGGTCTCAAATTTAGAAAACCAACTTATGCTTGCTTAAGGGGAAAGGTGAGTTGGGGTGCTGCATAAAACCAGAGATTGAAATGAGCACAGATAAAGTTCCTTAAGCCAAATATGGAATAGACAAGAGCTACTCCTTGCTCAACGAAATGGACTCAACACCGCATATTAAACGCCTAAGAATGTACCTGACTAGTAAGTATCTTAAAACCTATGGATTGCTATGACTCCAAAAGAGAATCAAGCGTGTGTACAGGGGCATAAACGCAGCATTGATAGGATTGGAGAGGTTCGGTGAGCAAATGAAGACCCTTTGAAGTCATATTGCATGGTACCCATTCCACGGGTTTCAACTACCCAGGTTTAAGGTATTCTTCCTTCAGCTAAAACATGCATGTGGAACCCAAGTATGATCAACCATGTGAATGGGAGACGTGTTCAAATATGTCTCAGTTTTCCTCCCCTGGTACTCGGGTGCAACATTCCAGACGCTTTACTAACACTCTCCCCACTTGGAAAGTCAGTGCCTTTAACCTCCTGTTTGGCCCAGTTTGCAATTCCTGCGGAAGATGAACAGGAATAGCGAGAACCAATGAGAGGCTAGCTGGAGGTGTCTGGATGGGCAAATTTAACTCTCATTTCCCACCAGGAAGAGGAATTAACCAAAGGCTCAGCGTGCCATGCCGGAACCACATTAGGGCCTGAAGACATCCTGCGGTGTTGCGGCCAGCTCACAAGAAAGCGAGTTGAAGAAAGGAGCTCAGGGACACTGTAATTCACAAACCTGCAGAGTTATAAATGACAGCTATCGTCCAAAAATAGATTGAAGTAAGGCTGCCAAGAGGACTTGAAAGCGGGGCAGAATTGCAGGAAACCGATTTCAGGAGGTAGACTGGAATTGCATTGAAAGCATAGGAAAAGAGGCAGAACGTCCACAATGATGCACTTGGCCAAAAAGGGCGTATGCGTTTTTTCCTGAATATATTCAGGAAAAAACGCATACGCCCTTTTTGGCCAACCAAGCAAGCTTGCAAAGGAAATCTGCACTACAATGAAGTCTCACTTCCCCCCGGTCAAAAGGGCCATCTGAAAAAAGTGTAAAATCCAGAAAGGCAGGACAGGCCATGGAGAACTGGGAGCCTGGTAATGCTGATGGGCGGGATGTAAATTACCAACAGACACTCAGGAGAAGTGTATGGTGTTTCCTGAAACATCTAAAAAACAAAGCAACAGAGCCTAGGGCACTGCCACTTATGGTCCTATAGATTAGGGAAATTAAAATCAAAAAGACACAGCCACCCCAAAGTTTGGGACGCCTCTGTTTACAAGAACCTCGTTTACAGTACAAGTTCAACATTGCAGAAAGTGAGAAATGGATAAAAAAGTTGTGGTATTTACTTACAAAGCAATATCACTCAGCAATGAAATCTGTGTCTTCTGGCCCTTACAAGCACAATGAGTGGATTCAGGTATGATGATTCTAACTGAAATAAGTCACACAGAAAAAGAAACATCATAAGATATCAGTAATACACGGAATGTAAACTTGGCTACACAGGAACTGAATTACAGAACAGAACAGGGTCTCAAATTTAGAAAACCAACTTATGCTTGCTTAAGGGGAAAGGTGAGTTGGGGTGCTGCATAAAACCAGAGATTGAAATGAGCACAGATAAATTTCCTTAAGCCAAATATGGAATAGACAAGAGCTACTCCTTGCTCAACGAAATGGACTCAACACCGCATATTAAACGCCTAAGAATGTACCTGACTAGTAAGTATCTTAAAACCTATGGATTGCTATGTCTCCGAAAGAGAATCAAGCATGTGTACAGGGGCAATAACGCAGCAGTGATAGGATTGGAGAGGTTCGGTGAGCAAATGAAGACCCTTTGAAGTCATATTGCATGGTACCCATTCCACGGGTTCAAATACCCAGGTTTAAAGTATTCTTCCTTCAGCTAAAAGATGCATGTGGAACCCAAGTATGATCAACCATGTGAACGGGAGACGTGTTCAAATATGTCTCAGTTTTCCTCCCCTGGTACTCGGGTGCAACATTCCAGACGCTTAACTAACACTCTCCCCACTTGGAGAGTCAGCGCCTTTAACCTCCTGTTTGGCCCAGTTTGCAATTTCTTGGAAGATGAACAGGAAGAGCGAGAACCAATGAGATGCTAGCTGGAGGTGTCTGGACGGGCAAATTTAACTCTCATTTCCCTCCAGGAAGAGGAAATAACTAAAGGCTCAGTGTGCCGTGCCAGAACAAGATTAGGGCCTGAAGCCATCCTGCGGTGTTGCGGCCAGGTCACAAGAAAGCGAGTTGAAGAAAGGAGCTCAGGGGCACTGTAATTCACAAACCTGCAGAGTTATAAATGACAGCTATCGTCCAAAAATAGACTGAAGTAAGGCTGCCAAGAGGACTTGAAAGCGGGGCAGAATTGCAGGAAACCGATTTCAGGAGGTAGACTGGAATTGCATTGAAAGCATAGGAAAAGAGGCAGAACGTCCACAATGATGCACTTGGCCAAAAAGGGCGTATGCGTTTTTTCCTGAATATATTCAGGAAAAAACGCATACGCCCTTTTTGGCCAACCAAGCAAGCTTGCAAAGGAAATCTGCACTACAATGAAGTCTCACTTCCCCCCGGTCAAAAGGGCCATCTGAAAAAAGTGTAAAATCCAGAAAGGCAGGACAGGCCATGGAGAACTGGGAGCCTTGTTATGCTGATGGGCGGGATGTAAATTGCCAACAACCACTTGGGAGAAGTGTATGGTGTTTCCTGAAACATCTAAAAAACAAAGCAACAGAGCCTAGGGCACTTCCACTTATGGTCCTATAGCTTAGGGAAATTAAAATCAAAAAGACACAGCCACCCCAAAGTTTGGAACGGCTCTGTTTACAAGAACCTCGTTTACAGTACAAGTTCAACATCGCAGAAAGTGAAAAATGGATAAAGAAGTTGTGGTATTCACTTACAAAGCAATATCACTCAGCAATGAAATCTATGTCATCAGGCCCTTAGCAGCACAATGAGTGGATTCAGGTATGATGATTCTAACTGAAATAAGTCACACAGAAAGAGAAACATCATAAGATATCAGTAATACACGGAATGGAAACTTGGCTACACAGGAACTGAATTACAGAACAGAACAGGGTCTCAAATTTAGAAAACCAACTTATGCTTGCTTAAGGGTAAAGGTGAGTTGGGGTGCTGCATAAAACCAGAGATTGAAATGAGCACAGATAAAGTTCCTTAAGCCAAATATGGAATAGACAAGAGCTACTCCTTGCTCAACGAAATGGACTCAACACCGCATATTAAACGCCTAAGAATGTACCTGACTAGTAAGTATCTTAAAACCTATGGATTGCTATGTCTCCGAAGGAGAATCAAGCATGTGTACAGGCGCATAAACGCAGCAGTGATAGGATTGGAGAGGTTCGGTGAGCAAATGAAGACCCTTTGAAGTCATATTGCATGGTACCCATTCCACGGGTTTCAACTACCCAGGTTTTAGGTATTCTTCCTTCAGCTAAAACATGCATGTGGAACCTAGAGTATGATCAACCATGTGATTGGGAGACGTGTTCAAATATGTCTCAGTTTTCCTCCCCTGGTACTCGGGTGCAACATTCCAGACGCTTTACTAACACTCTCCCCACTTGGAGAGTCAGCACCTTTAACCTCCTGTTTGGCACAGTTTGCAATTTCTGCGGAAGATGAACAGGAATAGTGAGAACCAATGAGAGGCTAGCTGGAGGTGTCTGGACGGGCAAATTTAACTCTCATTTCCCACCAGGAAGAGGAAATAACCAAAGGCTCAGCGTGCCGTACCGGAACCAGATTAGGGCCTGAAGCCATCCTGCGGTGTTGCGGCCAGCTCAAAAGAAAGCGAGTTGAAGAAAGGAGCTCAGGGGCACTGTAATTCACATACCTGCAGAGTTATAAATGACAGCTATCGTCCAAAAATAGACTGAAGTAAGGCTGCCAAGAGGACTTGAAAGCGGGGCAGAATTGCAGGAAACCGATTTCAGGAGGTAGACTGGAATTGCATTGAAAGCATAGGAAAAGAGGCAGAACGTCCACAATGATGCACTTGGCCAAAAAGGGCGTATGCGTTTTTTCCTGAATATATTCAGGAAAAAACGCATACGCCCTTTTTGGCCAACCAAGCAAGCTTGCAAAGGAAATCTGCACTACAATGAAGTCTCACTTCCCCCCGGTCAAAAGGGCCATCTGAAAAAAGTGTAAAATCCAGAAAGGCAGGACAGGCCATGGAGAACTGGGAGCCTTGTTATGCTGATGGGCGGGATGTAAATTGCCAACAACCACTCGGGAGAAGTGTATGGTGTTTCCTGAAACATCTAAAAAACAAAGCAACAGAACCTAGGGCACTTCCACTTATGGTCCTATAGCTTAGGGAAATTAAAATCAAAAAGACACAGCCACCCCAAAGTTTGGAATGGCTCTGTTTACAAGAACCTCGTTTACAGTACAAGTTCAACATCGCAGAAAGTGAAAAATGGATAAAGAAGTTGTGGTATTTACTTACAAAGCAATATCACTCAGCAATGAAATCTGTGTCATCAGGCCCTTAGCAGCACAATGAGTGGATTCAGGTATGATGATTCTAACTGAAATAAGTCACACAGAAAAAGAAACATCATAAGATATCAGTAATACACGGAATGTAAACTTGGCTACACAGGAACTGAATTACAGAACAGAACAGGGTCTCAAATTTAGAAAACCAACTTATGCTTGCTTAAGGGTAAAGGTGAGTTGGGGTGCTGCATAAAACCAGAGATTGAAATGAGCACAGATAAAGTTCCTTAAGCCAAATATGGAATAGACAAGAGCTACTCCTTGCTCAACGAAATGGACTCAACACCCCATATTAAACGCCTAAGAATGTACCTGACTAGTAAGTATCTTAAAACCTATGGATTGCTATGTCTCCGAAGGAGAATCAAGCATGTGTACAGGGGCATAAACGCAGCAGTGATAGGATTGGAGAGGTTCGTGAGCAAATGAAGACCCTTTGAAGTCATATTGCATGGTACCCATTCCACGGGTTTCAACTACCCAGATTTAAGGTATTCTTCCTTCATCTAAAACATGCATGTGGAACCTAGAGTATGATCAACCATGTGATCGGGAGACGTGTTCAAATATGTCTCAGTTTTCGTACCCTGGTACTCGGGTGCAACATTCCAGACGCTTTACTAACACTCTCCCCACTTGGAGAGTCAGTCCCTTTAACCACCTGTTTGGCCCAGTTTGCAATTTCTGCGGAAGATGAACAGGAATAGTGAGAACCAATGAAAGACTAGCTGGAGGTGTCTGGATGGGCAAATTTAACTCTCATTTCCCACCAGGAAGAGGAATTAACCAAAGGCTCAGCGTGCCATGCCGGAACCACATTAGGGCCTGAAGACATCCTGCGGTGTTGCGGCCAGCTCACAAGAAAGCGAGTTGAAGAAAGGAGCTCAGGGGCACTGTAATTCACAAACCTGCAGAGTTATAAATGACAGATATCGTCCAAACATAGACTGAAGTAAGGCTGCCAAGAGGACTTGAAAGCGGGGCAGAATTGCAGGAAACCGATTTCAGGAGGTAGACTGGAATTGCATTGAAAGCATAGGAAAAGAGGCAGAACGTCCACAATGATGCACTTGGCCAAAAAGCGCGTATGCATTTTTTCCTGAATATATTCAGGAAAAAACGCATACGCCCTTTTTGGCCAACCAAGCAAGCTTGCAAAGGAAATCTGCACTATAATGAAGTCTCACTTCCCCCCGGTCAAAAGGGCCATCTGAAAAAAGTGTAAAATCCAGAAAGGCAGGACAGGCCATGGAGAACTGGGAGCCTTGTTATGCTGATGGGCGGGATGTAAATTACGAACAGACACTCAGGAGAAGTGTATGGTGTTTCCTGAAACATCTAAAAAACAAAGCAACAGAGCCTAGGGCACTTCCACTTATGGTCCTATAGCTTAGGGAAATTAAAATCAAAAAGACACAGCCACCCCAAAGTTTGGGACGCCTCTGTTTACAAGAACCTCGTTTACAGTACAAGTTCAACATCGCAGAAAGTGAAAAATGGATAAAAAATTTGTGGTATTTACTTACAAAGCAATATCACTCAGCAATGAAATCTATGTCATCAGGCCCTTAGCAGCACAATGAGTGGATTCGGGTATGGTGATTCTAACTGAAATAAGTCTAACAGAAAAAGAAACATCAAAAAATATCACTAAACATGGAATTTAAACTTGGCTACAGAGGAACTGAATTACAAAACAGAACAGGGTCTCAAATTTAGAAAACCAACTTATGCTGGCTTAAGTGGAAAGGTGAGTTGGGGTGCTGCATAAAACCAGAGACTGAAATGAGCACAGATAAAGTTCCTTAAGCCAAATATGGAATAGACAAGAGCTACTCCTTGCTCAACGAAATGGACTCCACACCCCATATTAAACGCCTAAGAATATACCTGACTAGTAAGTATCTTAAAACCTATGGATTGCTATGTCTCCAAAAGAGAATCAAGCGTGTGTACAAGGGTCATAAACGCAGCAGTGATAGGATTGGAGAGATTCGGTGAGCAAATGAAGACCCTTTGAAGTCATATTGCATGGTACCCATTCCACGGGTCTCAACTCTCCAGGTTTAAGGTATTCTTTCTTCAGCTAAAACATGCATGTGGAACCCAGAGTATGATCAACCGTGTGATCGGGAGACATGTTCAAATATGTCTCAGTTTTCATCCCCTGGTACTTCGATGCAACATTCCAGACGCTTTACTAACACTCTCCCCACTTGGAGAGTCAGTGCCTTTAACCTCCTGTTTGGCCCAGTTTGCAATTTCTGCGGAAGATGTACAGGAATAGGGAGAACCAATGAGAGACAAGCGGGAGGTGTCTGGATTGGCAAATTTAACTCTCATTTCCCACCAGGCAGAGGAATTAACCAAAGGCTCAGCGTGCCATGCCGGAACCAGATTAGGGCCTGAAGCCATCCTGCGGTGTTGCGGCCAGCTCACAAGAAAGCGAGTTGAAGAAAGGAGCTCAGGGGCACTGTAATTCACAAACCTGCAGAGTTATAAATGACAGCTATCGTCCAAAAATACACTGAAGTAAGGCTGCCAAGAGGACTTGAAAGCGGGGCAGAATTGCAGGAAACCGATTTCAGGAGGTAGACTGGAATTGCATTGAAAGCATAGGAAAAGAGGCAGAACGTCCACAATGATGCACTTGGCCAAAAAGGGCGTATGCGTTTTTTCCTGAATATATTCAGGAAAAAACGCATACGCCCTTTTTGGCCAACCAAGCAAGCTTGCAAAGGAAATCTGCACTACAATGAAGTCTCACTTCCCCCCGGTCAAAAGGGCCATCTGAAAAAAGTGTAAAATCCAGAAAGGCAGGACAGGCCAAGGAGAACTGGGAGCCTTGTTATGCTGATGGGCGGGATGTAAATTGCCAACAACCACTAGGGAGAAGTGTATGGTGTTTCCTGAAACATCTAAAAAACAAAGCAACAGAGCCTAGGGCACTGCCACTTATGGTCCTGTAGCTTAGGGAAATTAAAATGGAAAAGACACAGCCACCCCAAAGTTTGGGACGCCTCTGTTTACAAAAACCTCGTTTACCGTACAAGTTCAATATCACAGAAAGTGAAAAATGGATAAAGAACTTGTGGTACTTACGTACAATGCAATATCACTCAGCAATGAAATCTATGTCATCAGGCCCGTAGCAGCATAATGAGTGGATTCAGGTACGATGATTCTAACTGAAATAAGTCACACAGAAAAAGAAACATCAAAAGATATCACTAATACACGGAATGTAAACTTGGCTACACAGGAACTGAATTCCAAAACAGAACAGGGTCTCAAATTTAGAAAACCAACTTCTGCTTGCTTAAGGGGAAAGGTGAGTTGGGGTGCTGCATAAAACCAGAGATTGAAATGAGCACAGATAAAGTTCCTTAAGCCAAATATGGAATAGACAAGAGCTACTCCTTGCTCAACGAAATGGACTCAACACCCCATATTAAACGCCTAAGAATGTACCTGACTAGTAAGTATCTTAAAACCTATGGATTGCTATGTCTCCGAAAGAGAATCAAGCGTGTGTACTGGGGCATAAATGCAGCAGTGATAGGATTGGAGAGGTTCGGTGAGCAAATGAAGACCCTTTGAAGTCATATTGCATGGTACCCATTCCACGGGTCTCAACTCTCCAGGTTTAAGGTATTCTTCCTTCAGCTAAAACATGCATGTGGAACCCAGAGTATGATCAACCGTGTGATCGGGAGACGTGTTCAAATATGTCTCAGTTTTCATACCCTGGTACTCGGGTGCAACATTCCAGACGGTTTACTAACACGCTCCCGACTTGGACAGTCAGTGCCTTTAACCTCCTGTTTGGCCCAGTTTGCAATTTCTGCGGAAGATGAACAGGAATAGGGAGAACCAATGAGAGACTAGCTGGAGGTGTCTGGACGGGCAAATTTAACTCTCATTTCCCACCAGGAAGAGGAATTATCCAAAGGCTCAGCGTGCCGTGGCGGAAACAGATTAGGGCCTGAAGCCATCCTGCGGTGTTGCGGCCAGCTCACAAGAAAGTGAGTTGAAGAAAGGAGCTCAGGGGCTCTGTAATTCACAAACCTGCAGAGTTATAAATGACAGCTATCATCCAAAAATATACTGAAGTAAGGCTGCCAAGAGGACTTGAAAGCGGGGCAGAATTGCAGGATACCGATTTCAGGAGGTAGACTGGAATTGCATTGAAAGCATAGGAAAAGAGGCAGAACGTCCACAATGATGCACTTTGCCAAAAGGGCATATGCGTTTTTTCCTGAATATATTCAGGAAAAAACGCATACGCCCTTTTTGGCCAACCAAGCAAGCTTGCAAAGGAAATCTGCACTACAATGAAGTCTCACTTCCCCCCGGTCAAAAGGGCCATCAGAATAAAGTGTAAAATCCAGAAAGGCAGGACAGGCCATGGAGAACTGGGAGCCTTGTTATGCTGATGGGCGGGATGTAAATTGCCAACAGACACTCGGGAGAAGTGTATGGTGTTTCCTGAAACATCTAAAAAACAAAGCAACAGAGCCTAGGGCACTTCCACTTATGGTCCTATAGCTTAGGGAAATTAATATCAAAAAGACACAGCAACCCCAAAATTTGGGACGGCTCTTTTTACAGGAATCTCTTCTACGGCACAAGTTAAATATCCCAGAGAGCAAATAATGGATAAAGAAGTTGCGGTACTTCTGTACAACAGAATACCACTCAGCAATGAAATCTATGTCACCAGGCCCGTACCAGCATAATGAGTGGATTGAGGCACGATGATTCTAAGTGAAATAAGTCACACAGAAAAAGAAACATCATAAGGTATCACTAATACACGGAATGTGAACTTGGCTACACATGAACTGAATTACAAAACAGAACAGGGAATCAAGTTTAGAAAACCAACTTATGCCTGCTTAAGGGGGAAGGTGAGTTGGGGTGCTGCATAAAAGCAGAGTTTGAAATTAGCACAGATACCGTTCCATAAGCCAAATATGTAATAGACAAGAGCTACCCCTTGCTCAACGAAATGGATTCAACAATGAGGTATCACCTCACACCTGGTAGAATAGGCATCATTGAAAATCTACAAACGAAAAATGCTGGAAAGGGTGTGGAATAAAGGAACCCTCTTCCACTATTGTTGGGAATATAAATTGATACAGTCATTATGGAGAACAATATGGAATTTCTTAAGAAACTAACAATAGAATTACCATATGATACAGCAATCCCAGTACTGGACATATATCCAGACAAAACCATAAATCAAAAAGAGTCATTCACCGCAATGTTCATTGCATCACTATTTACAATATCGAGGTAATGGAAGCAACCTAAATGCCCACAGACAGACGAATGCATAAAGCTGTGGTACATATATAAAATGGAATATTACTAAGCCATGAAAAGGAATGAAATTGGGTCATTTGTAGAGACGTCGATGGATCTAGAGACTGTCATACAGAGTGAAGTAAGTCAGAAAGAGAAAAACAAATCTTGTATATTCATGCATATATGTGGAACCTAGAAAAACTGTACAGATTAACCATTTTGCAAGGCATAAATAGAGCAACAGATGTAGACAACAAACGTATGGACAACAAGGGGGGAAAGCTGTTGGGGGGGTGGTGGTGGGAGGAGTTGAGAGACTGGGATTGGCATGTATACATTTATATGTATAAAATAGATAACCAATAAGAACCTGCTGTATAAAAATATAAAATAAAATTCAAAATTAAAAAGAAGTAAAATTTAAAAAATAAAACAGAAAAAACAATTATTCCCTGCACATACATGTATTTATATGAATAAATTATTTCCATGCTTATATCTGTAAATACAAAAAAGAGGAATAAAATCTACCTTGAACCAAAAACGAAAAAGAGAAAAAAAACACAGAACCCACCAGTTACACAGAGGAAAACCGTATCAGGGCACTTGCTCCAGTTGTAAACAATTCTGAAGTTGGTCAGTGGTGGGGAATCGTCTCCCATTCAGCCAGCAGCCCCCACGCAACAAGCGTCCTCATTGCAAAGCTGGGGCACCGTGCCGAGGCATCTGTGAGTAAACGTGAGCTGAGCCCCAGGCCAGTTGCTGCTGAACTATTCCCACCCGTCCCAGGTAAAACACCTGAATATATACAAGGACTTGAAAGCCTAGAGGAAGGGCCATAGAGCCACACGAGTGACAGCATGCCGGCCGACTTGGTGCCTGCAGGCCAGCCAGGATGGTCCTGGCCCTGGGTGCTCTTCTGGAAGATTTCCATTTCCCTGCCTGAGATACCCGTCCTGTCCCTGCCCCCACTGCTTTTTTCCTTCCTCACCTCTGCCCAGGGAGAAATTCCAGCAGCAGGTATGGGTGACACATCCTCTTCTTTAGCAGGTGGCAGCCTGGCAACTGCTGCAGAAAGTCCAGCAGAGCCCCACTCACACTGGGCCACCCACAAAGCCGTGGCCTCTCACTCCCTCCCACCAGCCCAGCCCCGAGACTGCTGACAGGGCAGAGAAAATGGCGTCAGGCACGGCTGCAGGGGCTCTTGCTGCCTGGAGTGGTATTTATATTGATCTCAACCCAGGCACACCTGGGGAGGGCTGGCCGGCACGGTAAGGCTGCCCAGGTCAGCCAATCATCATCCCTCAGGGGCTCACAGTTGCAGAAAATGGAACTTGCTGAACCGGCCAGGTCCAAGGAACAGGTGTGGGCTCCTGAGAGTCAGGATAGACAAGGGGCTGCAGCTTTGGCTTGTTTTCTAATCATTTTATCTGGCCCATGAGTGGGAGACAACTTCAAGAAAACCCTCTCCTAATGAGAGGAACCCAGGAGTCAGGGAGAGGAGGGGTGGATGGTGGTTGGAGACAGAGGCCTGGTGCCCCGGGTGCAGTGGAAGTCTCTGGAAGACCAGGTGGAGGGAGGCCTCACGGAGTGATGCCCAGGGTCACAGACCTGTCGCAGCTGCTGTTTGTTAGTTCAAGTCCTGCTCTGAGGTGCTCTGTGTCAGCTCTGAGCGACAGGTGAGCTGGGGGTGCTCTGCAATGAGGGCTATGTGCACGGTTCCTGTGTGCCCAGCCCTGCCACGGTACCCGCAAGGGTAGCTCTGTATCCTGGGAGGGGCCTGACCACGAGAGCCCCGTGGGCTGGGGTGGGGGTGGGGTACCTGCCCAGGTGAGCTCCATATTCTGGGATTGGTCTGACCACGAGAGCCCCATGGGCTGCTGGGGACCTGGTAAAGGATGTCAGGACAGTCAGTGAAGCCACCGAGGATATACCTCCAGTTGCTCCTAATTCCTACACCCTGCTGGTCATTCTACCAACCACCAGGACATGGTATTCTGTATTAGTCTTCAATGATGCCTTCTTTTGTATTCCATTAGTCCCAGAGTCACAAGAAATTTTGGCTTGTGAGTGGCAGGACTCAACATACAACTAAAACAATACTTCCGGGCCGTCTGGCCCCAAGGGTGCAAAAATTCCCACACCATCTTTGGGGAAAGCTTAGCTAAAGACCTAAAAGTTCTACCTCTGGAAAAGGAAACCCTCCTTCAATATGCAGACGACATTCTGATCACCAGCCCTACTAAGGAGGCCTCTGAACTACCAAGCCAATAAAGGATAGAAGTTGTCCAAGAAAAAGCTCAAATATCACAGACTGCGGTGACCTGCCTGGGCTTCATTCTCACAGAAGGTCAGAGAAGCCCATCCCAGGAAAGGGAAGAAACCATTTTCAGCCTTACCCCTTTCTAAAACTAGAAGACAGCTTAGGGGTTCCTGGGGAGGCCAGGGTTTGCTGCTTCTGGATCCCTAACTACAGTCTACTAGCTGGGCCTCTATATGAAACACTGAAAGGAAAAGATGATGATCCTTTTGAATAGAATCCAGAAGTGGCCTTTCAAGAATGGAAAGAGCAGTCAATTCAGACCCTTGCCCTGGAACTCCCTAATTTAGCTAAACCCTTTGATCTTTACAATCCCGGTGAAAGGTGAATCACCATTGGAGAATTAGTGCAAAAACTGGGACCACTTGAAATGGAACAATGCAAGAATGCCATCCAGGTAGGATAAACTACGGTCACTAAAGGGCTTGGCCCACTGCCACATCTGGCCAAGATACTGGCGGTATCTAAAAACCTGGAAATCAGCAGCCCAAAAGGCCACCTCCCTCCTAAGGGAAAAGGACCCCACGTGGTGATCCTAACCACCAACCATGCCCTGAAGTTGCAGGGTTCGCTCCGTGGGCACACCGACCTCGAGTGAGGAGGCCCTCCAACTCCAACATCCAGAGAGATAACCGGGGGCAACAGGGCACCATGACGACTCGTGTGAACATCACTTGACCTGGAGTTTCTCTCATAAAACAACAAGAGTGTGTCCCAAAAGAGTAGACTACTGCTTGCAGGACTTACTGCACCCAGAGGGGAGCTAAGAATCTTGGCGGGGGAACAGTATACCACACTGTCACCATAGAAAAGCCTACAGACACCGTGATGATGGTGGCCAATAAGACCGGCTGGACTCCTGTTTACTTCAAAAGGCTGTTGACTCAGTAGCCATCATGGTCCTTGGTCACCACTGACCCTGGACTGTCTGGGAGTTGAGCGGGCAGGGCTCTGACACCTGGTGCTGTTTGTACGTTAATTCAGGGGCCTAACTGAAGAAAGCGCAGACTACTGGTCAGAGCATCTAGGCTGGCAGAGACGGTCAGCCTAAGGTGGCCGAACAAATGTGGGGCGGGGTGAAACCGGCCCCCACAGCGTCTCTGCACATCTCTTTCCTGGACCCTTAAAGGTCATTAGAATCTATAACACTTCCAATGCTGGTGCTCAGGTGGACGAGCAGGGAGGCAGGGGTCCTGGGGACAATCAACGTCACCGGGAGGCTGCTGGGGAGAAGCTCTGACCCTCGCCCCAGGGTATGAGGGCTCCCAACTCAGCACTCAGCAGTTACAGAAGAAGGGTCTGCACCCTCAGCACTCCAAGAATGAGGAACGGGACAAAAGGCAGAGGAGGGGTTTGTCCCCAGCAAAGCCCATTAAAAATCCCTGGGAGATAAAAATAGAATCTGGGCAATAAAGTCAAGTCTAACCTTTTTTATCCTTTGTGCTTTGTCTAATTTCACGTGCTCCTAGGGTCCCGCATGCAGAGGTTCCACACCCGGCACTTCAGACCAGATTTCCTAGTGCAGAATGGCTGGGTCGACACCTCAGCTCCTGGGGCCCAGTGCAGACTCCACGATATAGAGCCTGAGCTACAGCCAACCCGGCCCTCGAGAGCTCCGCCGCCTCCCTCCCTCCCACTGACTCTGACAGGATCTCTACACAGCAGCCCAGCCCACAGCCCACGGGGTAGTGCATGCTCTCACCTCTCCATTCTCTGATCAAAATATAAAGTTTCCTTTGCTTGTGAACCAAACTCAGTCTCGATCTGTTGGCCCCAATGACACTGGGCAGGGGGACACTTGTTGGGGTCCACTCTGGAGGATCAGTAACAGAAATTGAGACTATTGTAACCTCAATGAACAGATGTGTGAGCCAAACTGTAGTTAACATAGAACAGTGTATAAGGCTCGGGTAAAATAAGATGTTTTTAACACTTCCATTTGATATTTCCATCACTTTTTATAAGCAAGTTCAGTGAAAAGGTTTGTCTTATTTGTCAGGTCAATATTAGAGAAACGAAGTGATTTCTTTCCAAGGATGTACAGCTAATAATCTTGGTTAAACCTTCAATCTTGTTTTAAATGCTTTTCCATTGAAAATGATACCTCTCTTTCAGCTCCCCCATTTCTGAGAAGTATAAAATCTTATAATTTATTATTACCAAAGGGGAAAGGTGGGAGGAGGGATAAATTAACAGTTTGGAATGAACACATACACACTGCTATGTATAAAATAGATCATCAACAAGGAACTACTGTATAGCACAGGGAACTACACTCAACATTTTGCAATAACCTATAAGGGGAAATAATCTGAAAAAGAATAGATATTTTTATTGACATCATCTATCAATGACAGTTAAAGTGTAGCCTAAGGGAAGCTGGTGGTGAGTGCTTCTGACCCTGAAGACTTCAATCATCTAAAGTTTGGACTCTGCCTACTTCCCAAGGCCCTTAATGAACATATGTGTAGCCGTAGCTTAAAAACTTCCCCAGTTTGGGTTTCGGGGAGACACTGATTTTGAAAAAGCCCTGGTGTTCTCCTTACATGAATGGGACTCTTCCTACTGCTAAAACATGTCTGTCACACCCAGAGGATGGTATACCGTCTGATCGGGAAGAGTTTGGAAAAGGCATCTCATCTCCTCATCTCCTGGTGCTCGGGTTCACACCTCCAGCGTCTTTACTAACAGTCTCCCCACTTGGAGATGTCAGCACTGTCAACATCCTGTTGCGTACAGTTTGGAATTTGTCCAGAGGATGAAGCGGAAGGATGAGGAACAATGAGAGACAAGTCCTAGGTGTTCAGACAGGCACATGTCACTCTAATTTCCAATCAGGAAGACGAATTGACCAAAGGCTAGGGTTGCCCATGGAAACAGTATAGGGCTTGAGGAAATCCCGCTGCTTTGTGGCCAGTTCCCATAAACACGAGTTGAACAATGGAACTCAGGGGCAGTAAAATTCACAAAACTGCAGAGTTGAAAATATCCATCACTGAAAAATGTCTTGAGGAAAGTCAGAGAAAAGGACTTGTAAGCAAGGGAGAATGGCAGGAAAGGGATTTGAGGAGGTAGAAAGGACTCGCCATTAAGCACAAGAAAAGGAGCTGAACATTGCCAACATTGCAGTTGGCCAAAAAGGGTGTATGCGTTCTTTTCTGTATATATTCAAGAAAAGGGCATACACTTTTTTAGCCAACCAAACAGGTGGGCACTGGAAGTCAATACTACAAAAGATATCACTTCGCATCAGTCAGAAGAGCCATCCTCATAAAGCGTAAACAACAGAAATGCAGGACAGGGCAACGAGAAGAGGGAGCCCTGTGAGACTTATAGTGGAAATGTATATTGCCAACGGCCATTCTGGAGAAGTGTATTGTGTTTACTAAAGCATCTAAAAAATGAGCTACAGAGCATAGGGCACTTGCACTCATGGGCGTATATCTTGGGAAAAACAAAAATCGAGAGGACACAGGCACCCCAATGTTTACCCCCTCTCTGTTTAAAAGATCCTCGACTAGGATATAACTTAAATGTCTCTGGAGGGAAAAAATGGATAGAGATGTGGTACTTAGGTAGAGTGGAATATTATTCAGCCTGGAAATCAATGAAATATGGCCAGTTGTAACGACTCCGGAGGAGTTACGTATGATCATTCTAAGTGACAGAATTCAAAAAGAAAAAGACACATATCATAAGATATCACTTAAAGGTGGAATCCAAAATGGCTACACATGAAATAAATTACAAAACAAAAACATAGTCAAATATGTAGAAAACACGCATAAGGCTGCTAAACGGGAAAGGTGGGGAGGGGTGAGGCATCATCCAGGAGGTTGAAATTAGCAAAGATACCATTCCAAATACCAAACTGATAATCAACAAGGCCTACACGGTAGCTAAAAGAACTGCACTCAGCACACTCAAGTCACCGGAAAAGAATATATACGACTGGTAAGAATCTGAAAAAGAATTTATTGATGTCTCTCTGTACGTGAATCAAGTGGATGTACAGCAGCAAGAAACAGAGCTTTGAAAATCAGCTGTAACCAATATAGTAATAAATTGAAAAAAATAAACGACAGAGAGACAGAGAAAACCTCTTACAACTTTTCCTCAGGGACGGTGATGCAACATGGATTGAACACATCTAGACCCACAGCAGGATGAGACATAAGGCTGGAAACTGTTTGCGCTAAGAGAAATGTGAGGTTGGGTGAGGAAATACACACCCTTTAAAGTAATACTACCTGGTACCCATTCAATGGGTCCCAAATCTGCAGGTTCAAGGGATCTTCCTACAGCTAAAACATGCATGGAAAACCCAGAGGACTGTACACCATGTGATCGGGAGATGTGTCTAAAATGCACCTCATTTATCCTCTCCTGGTGCTACTGTTCACCATTCCAGCCACGCTACTTAGAATCTCCCCACTTGGAGAATCAGCACATTTAAACTTCTGTTTCACACATTTTGCAAATTGTGAGGAGGATGAACGGGAAGAGGGGGAACCAATGAGAGAAGAGTTGTAGGGGTTTGGACAGGCACATATCACTCTAATTTCCCATTAAGAGTAAGAATTAAAGGAAGGCTCAGCCTGCCTCGCCGGAGCCAAAATAGGGCCTGAAGCAATCCTGCGGGTTTGAGGCCAGCTCACAAAAGAGCAACTTAAAAAATGGAGCTCAGGGTCACTGCAATTCACAAACCTGCAGAGTTATAAATGAAAACTAACGTCCAAAAATATGTTGAGGTAAGGCAAAGAAGAGGATCTGAATGCAAGACAGAATTGCAAGAAACAGATTTCAAGAGATAGATTGGACTCGTCTTTAACGCACATGAAAAGCGGCAGAATTTCGACAATGATGCAGTTGGCCCAAAAGGGCGTATGCGTTTTTTCCTGATTATATCCAGGAAAAAACGCATACGCACTTTATGGGCAACGAAGCAAGCAAGCAATGCAAATGTGCACAACAAAGAAGTCTCACTTCCCACCGGTCAAAAGGGCCATCCTAAAAAATTGTAAAAACCAGAAATGCAGGACAGGCCATGGAGAACAGGGAGCCTTTATACGCTGATGGGCAGTGTGTGAACTGCCGAGAGCCACTCTGGAGAAGTGTATGGTGGTTCCTAAATCATCTAAAAAACAGAGCTACAGAGCATAGGACTCTTCCAATCATGGGAGTATATCTAGGGAAGTCTAAAAATCAACAAGACACAAGCACACCACAGTTTAGGGCTACTCTGTTTACAAGAACCTCAACTTCAGTACACCTTAAATATCCCAGGAAAGAGAACAATGGATAAAGAAGATGTGGTACTTATGTACAATGGAATATCTCTTCACCATGAAATCAATGTAATAAGGCTAGTAGAAGGATAAAGAGTGGATTTAGGTCCGATAATACTACTTGAAATAAGTCAAACAGAAAAAGAAACATATCATAAGATATCACTTATAGAGGGAGGGTAAATATGGCTGCACAAGAAATGAATTACAGAACAGAACAGTGTCTCACATTTAGAAAACACACTTATGTCAGCTTAAGGGGAAAGGAGAGGTGGGGTGATGCATAAAACCAGAGTTTGAAATTAGCACAGATACCGTTCAATAAACCAAATAGGTATTAGACAAGATCTACACCTTGCTCAATGAACAGGCCTCAACACACCCTATACACCACAGAGAAATATATCTGAGGAATAAGAATCTTAAAACCCATGTATTGATATATCTCCATAAGGGAATCAAGTGTGTGCAGAGCGGCACAAACACAGCAGTGAAAAGGAGCTAAACCCCATTATAGAAATAAATTTTAAAAACAAAACGCTGAAACAATGAAAGAGAGAAAAATTCTTACAAAATTCGCTCAGGGGCTGTGATGCAACCTGGATTGACCACATATAAACCCACAGCTGGATAAGACATAAGGCTGGACACTTGGGGCTGACAGGATTGGTGAGCTTTGGTGAGCAACTGCCGAAAGTTTAATGCAATACTTCATGCTACTCAGTCCAAGGGTCCCAACACTCCAGGTTGAAGGGAATCTTCCTACAGCTAAACCATGCTTGGGAAACCCAGCGACTGGTATACCATATGATCGGGAAAGGTTTCTAAAACGCACCTCATTTTTCCTCTCCTGGGGCTCCGGATCGACATTCCAGCCGCTTTACTAACAACATCCCCACATGGAGTCAATGCCTTTAAGTTCTGGTATCGCACAGTCTGCAGTTAGTGCAGAGGATGAATGGGAATAGGGGGAACCAGTGAGAAACTAGCTGTAGCGGTTTCAATGGGCACATGTCACTCTAATATCACATCAGTAAGAAGAATTAACCAAAGGCACAGCAAGGTGCCCCAGAAGAAAAATAGGGCTTCAAGGAATCCTGTGGTTATGGGGCAAGACCACAAAAATAAGAGCTAAAAAATGGAGCTAAGGGCCACTGCAATTCAAAAACCTGCAGAGTTATAAAGGCCAACTATTTTTAAAAAATATATTGAGGTAAGGCTATGAAGAGGCATTGAAAGCAAGGCAGGATTGCAGGAAACCGATTTCAGGAGGTAGACTGGAATTGCATTGAAAGCATATGAAGAGAGTCAGAAACTCGACAATGATGCACTTGGCCAAAAAGGGCGTATGCGTTTTTTCCTGAATATATTCAGGAAAAAACGCATACGCACTTTTTGGCCAACCAAGCAAGCTTGCAAAGGAAATCTGCACTACAATGAAGTCTCACTTCCCCCCGGTCAAAAGGGCCATCTGAAAAAAGTGTAAAATCCATAAAGGCACGACAGGCCATGGAGAACTGGGAGCCTTGTTATGCTGATGGGCGGGATGTAAATTGCCAACAGCCACTCGGGAGAAGTGTATGGTGTTTCCTGAAACATCTAAAAAACAAAGCAACAGAGCCTAGGGCACTTCCACTTATGGTCCTATAGCTTAGGGAAATTAAAATCAAAAAGACACAGCCACCCCAAAGTTTGGGACTGCTCTGTTTACAAGAACCTCGTTTACGGTACAAGTTCAATATCGCAGAAAGTGAAAAATGGATAAAGAACTTGTGGTACTTACGTACAATGCAATATCACTCAGCAATGAAATCTATGTCATCAGGCCCGTAGCAGCATAATGAGTGGATTCAGGTATGATGATTCGAACTGAAATAAGTCACACAGAAAAGAAACATCATAAGGTATCACTAATACACAGAATGTGAACTTGGCTACACATGAACTGAATTACAAAACAGAACAGTGTCTCAAGTTTAGAAAACCAACTTACGCTTGCTTAAGGGGGAAGGTGAGTTGGGGTGCTGCATAAAACCAGAGATTGAAATGAGCACAGATAAAGTTCCTTAAGCCAAATATGGAATAGACAAGAGCTACTCCTTGCTCAACGAAATGGACTCAACACCGCATATTAAACGCCTAAGAATGTACCTGACTAGTAAGTAGTTTAAAACCTATGGATTGCTATGTCTCCGAAAGAGAATCAAGCGTGTGTACAGGGGCATAAACGCAGCAGTGATAGGATTGGAGAGGTTCGGTGAGCAAATGAAGACCCTTTGAAGTCATATTGCATGGTACCCATTCCACGGGTTCAAATACCCAGGTTTAAAGTATTCTTCCTTCAGCTAAAAGATGCATGTGGAACCCAAGTATGATCAACCATGTGAACGGGAGACGTGTTCAAATATGTCTCAGTTTTCCTCCCCTGGTACTCGGGTGCAACATTCCAGACGCTTAACTAACACTCTCCCCACTTGGAGAGTCAGCGCCTTTAACCTCCTGTTTGGCCCAGTTTGCAATTTCTTGGAAGATGAACAGGAAGAGCGAGAACCAATGAGATGCTAGCTGGAGGTGTCTGGACGGGCAAATTTAACTCTCATTTCCCTCCAGGAAGAGGAAATAACTAAAGGCTCAGCGTGCCGTGCCGGAACAAGATTAGGGCCTGAAGCCATCCTGCGGTGTTGCGGCCAGGTCACAAGAAAGCGAGTTGAAGAAAGGAGCTCAGGGGCACTGTAATTCACAAACCTGCAGAGTTATAAATGACAGCTATCGTCCAAAAATAGACTGAAGTAAGGCTGCCAAGAGGACTTGAAAGCGGGGCAGAATTGCAGGAAACCGATTTCAGGAGGTAGACTGGAATTGCATTGAAAGCATAGGAAAAGAGGCAGAACGTCCACAATGATGCACTTGGCCAAAAAGGGCGTATGCGTTTTTTCCTGAATATATTCAGGAAAAAACGCATACGCCCTTTTTGGCCAACCAAGCAAGCTTGCAAAGGAAATCTGCACTACAATGAAGTCTCACTTCCCCCCGGTCAAAAGGGCCATCTGAAAAAAGTGTAAAATCCAGAAAGGCAGGACAGGCCATGGAGAACTGGGAGCCTTGTTATGCTGATGGGCGGGATGTAAATTGCCAACAACCACTTGGGAGAAGTGTATGGTGTTTCCTGAAACATCTAAAAAACAAAGCAACAGAGCCTAGGGCACTTCCACTTATGGTCCTATAGCTTAGGGAAATTAAAATCAAAAAGACACAGCCACCCCAAAGTTTGGAACGGCTCTGTTTACAAGAACCTCGTTTACAGTACAAGTTCAACATCGCAGAAAGTGAAAAATGGATAAAGAAGTTGTGGTATTCACTTACAAAGCAATATCACTCAGCAATGAAATCTATGTCATCAGGCCCTTAGCAGCACAATGAGTGGATTCAGGTATGATGATTCTAACTGAAATAAGTCACACAGAAAGAGAAACATCATAAGATATCAGTAATACACGGAATGGAAACTTGGCTACACAGGAACTGAATTACAGAACAGAACAGGGTCTCAAATTTAGAAAACCAACTTATGCTTGCTTAAGGGTAAAGGTGAGTTGGGGTGCTGCATAAAACCAGAGATTGAAATGAGCACAGATAAAGTTCCTTAAGCCAAATATGGAATAGACAAGAGCTACTCCTTGCTCAACGAAATGGACTCAACACCGCATATTAAACGCCTAAGAATGTACCTGACTAGTAAGTATCTTAAAACCTATGGATTGCTATGTCTCCGAAGGAGAATCAAGCATGTGTACAGGTGCATAAACGCAGCAGTGATAGGATTGGAGAGGTTCGGTGAGCAAATGAAGACCCTTTGAAGTCATATTGCATGGTACCCATTCCACGGGTTTCAACTACCCAGGTTTTAGGTATTCTTCCTTCAGCTAAAACATGCATGTGGAACCTAGAGTATGATCAACCATGTGATTGGGAGACGTGTTCAAATATGTCTCAGTTTTCCTCCCCTGGTACTCGGGTGCAACATTCCAGACGCTTTACTAACACTCTCCCCACTTGGAGAGTCAGCGCCTTTAACCTCCTGTTTGGCACAGTTTGCAATTTCTGCGGAAGATGAACAGGAATAGCGAGAACCAATGAGAGGCTAGCTGGAGGTGTCTGGACGGGCAAATTTAACTCTCATTTCCCACCAGGAAGAGGAAATAACCAAAGGCTCAGCGTGCCGTACCGGAACCAGATTAGGGCCTGAAGCCATCCTGCGGTGTTGCGGCCAGCTCAAAAGAAAGCGAGTTGAAGAAAGGAGCTCAGGGGCACTGTAATTCACAAACCTGCAGAGTTATAAATGACAGCTATCGTCCAAAAATAGACTGAAGTAAGGCTGCCAAGAGGACTTGAAAGCGGGGCAGAATTGCAGGAAACCGATTTCAGGAGGTAGACTGGAATTGCATTGAAAGCATAGGAAAAGAGGCAGAACGTCCACAATGATGCACTTGGCCAAAAAGGGCGTATGCGTTTTTTCCTGAATATATTCAGGAAAAAACGCATACGCCCTTTTTGGCCAACCAAGCAAGCTTGCAAAGGAAATCTGCACTACAATGAAGTCTCACTTCCCCCCGGTCAAAAGGGCCATCTGAAAAAAGTGTAAACTCCAGAAAGGCAGGACAGGCCATGGAGAACTGGGAGCCTTGTTATGCTGATGGGCGGGATGTAAATTGCCAACAACCACTCGGGAGAAGTGTATGGTGTTTCCTGAAACATCTAAAAAACAAAGCAACAGAACCTAGGGCACTTCCACTTATGGTCCTATAGCTTAGGGAAATTAAAATCAAAAAGACACAGCCACCCCAAAGTTTGGAACGGCTCTGTTTACAAGAACCTCGTTTACAGTACAAGTTCAACATCGCAGAAAGTGAAAAATGGATAAAGAAGTTGTGGTGTTTACTTACAAAGCAATATCACTCAGCAATGAAATCTGTGTCATCAGGCCCTTAGCAGCACAATGAGTGGATTCAGGTATGATGATTCTAACTGAAATAAGTCACACAGAAAAAGAAACATCATAAGATATCAGTAATACACGGAATGTAAACTTGGCTACACAGGAACTGAATTACAGAACAGAACAGGGTCTCAAATTTAGAAAACCAACTTATGCTTGCTTAAGGGTAAAGGTGAGTTGGGGTGCTGCATAAAACCAGAGATTGAAATGAGCACAGATAAAGTTCCTTAAGCCAAATATGGAATAGACAAGAGCTACTCCTTGCTCAACGAAATGGACTCAACACCCCATATTAAACGCCTAAGAATGTACCTGACTAGTAAGTATCTTAAAACCTATGGATTGCTATGTCTCCGAAAGAGAATCAAGCATGTGTACAGGGGCATAAACGCAGCAGTGATAGGATTGGAGAGGTTCGTGAGCAAATGAAGACCCTTTGAAGTCATATTGCATGGTACCCATTCCACGGGTTTCAACTACCCAGATTTAAGGTATTCTTCCTTCATCTAAAACATGCATGTGGAACCTAGAGTATGATCAACCATGTGATCGGGAGACGTGTTCAAATATGTCTCAGTTTTCGTACCCTGGTACTCGGGTGCAACATTCCAGACGCTTTACTAACACTCTCCCCACTTGGAGAGTCAGTCCCTTTAACCACCTGTTTGGCCCAGTTTGCAATTTCTGCGGAAGATGAACAGGAATAGTGAGAACCAATGAAAGACTAGCTGGAGGTGTCTGGATGGGCAAATTTAACTCTCATTTCCCACCAGGAAGAGGAATTAACCAAAGGCTCAGCGTGCCATGCCGGAACCACATTAGGGCCTGAAGACATCCTGCGGTGTTGCGGCCAGCTCACAAGAAAGCGAGTTGAAGAAAGGAGCTCAGGGGCACTGTAATTCACAAACCTGCAGAGTTATAAATGACAGATATCGTCCAAACATAGACTGAAGTAAGGCTGCCAAGAGGACTTGAAAGCGGGGCAGAATTGCAGGAAACCGATTTCAGGAGGTAGACTGGAATTGCATTGAAAGCATAGGAAAAGAGGCAGAACGTCCACAATGATGCACTTGGCCAAAAAGCGCGTATGCATTTTTTCCTGAATATATTCAGGAAAAAACGCATACGCCCTTTTTGGCCAACCAAGCAAGCTTGCAAAGGAAATCTGCACTATAATGAAGTCTCACTTCCCCCCGGTCAAAAGGGCCATCTGAAAAAAGTGTAAAATCCAGAAAGGCAGGACAGGCCATGGAGAACTGGGAGCCTTGTTATGCTGATGGGCGGGATGTAAATTACGAACAGACACTCAGGAGAAGTGTATGGTGTTTCCTGAAACATCTAAAAAACAAAGCAACAGAGCCTAGGGCACTTCCACTTATGGTCCTATAGCTTAGGGAAATTAAAATCAAAAAGACACAGCCACCCCAAAGTTTGGGACGCCTCTGTTTACAAGAACCTCGTTTACAGTACAAGTTCAACATCGCAGAAAGTGAAAAATGGATAAAAAATTTGTGGTATTTACTTACAAAGCAATATCACTCAGCAATGAAATCTATGTCATCAGGCCCTTAGCAGCACAATGAGTGGATTCGGGTATGGTGATTCTAACTGAAATAAGTCTAACAGAAAAAGAAACATCAAAAAATATCACTAAACATGGAATTTAAACTTGGCTACAGAGGAACTGAATTACAAAACAGAACAGGGTCTCAAATTTAGAAAACCAACTTATGCTGGCTTAAGTGGAAAGGTGAGTTGGGGTGCTGCATAAAACCAGAGACTGAAATGAGCACAGATAAAGTTCCTTAAGCCAAATATGGAATAGACAAGAGCTACTCCTTGCTCAACGAAATGGACTCCACACCCCATATTAAACGCCTAAGAATATACCTGACTAGTAAGTATCTTAAAACCTATGGATTGCTATGTCTCCAAAAGAGAATCAAGCGTGTGTACAAGGGTCATAAACGCAGCAGTGATAGGATTGGAGAGATTCGGTGAGCAAATGAAGACCCTTTGAAGTCATATTGCATGGTACCCATTCCACGGGTCTCAACTCTCCAGGTTTAAGGTATTCTTTCTTCAGCTAAAACATGCATGTGGAACCCAGAGTATGATCAACCGTGTGATCGGGAGACATGTTCAAATATGTCTCAGTTTTCATCCCCTGGTACTTCGATGCAACATTCCAGACGCTTTACTAACACTCTCCCCACTTGGAGAGTCAGTGCCTTTAACCTCCTGTTTGGCCCAGTTTGCAATTTCTGCGGAAGATGTACAGGAATAGGGAGAACCAATGAGAGACAAGCGGGAGGTGTCTGGATTGGCAAATTTAACTCTCATTTCCCACCAGGCAGAGGAATTAACCAAAGGCTCAGCGTGCCATGCCGGAACCAGATTAGGGCCTGAAGCCATCCTGCGGTGTTGCGGCCAGCTCACAAGAAAGCGAGTTGAAGAAAGGAGCTCAGGGGCACTGTAATTCACAAACCTGCAGAGTTATAAATGACAGCTATCGTCCAAAAATACACTGAAGTAAGGCTGCCAAGAGGACTTGAAAGCGGGGCAGAATTGCAGGAAACCGATTTCAGGAGGTAGACTGGAATTGCATTGAAAGCATAGGAAAAGAGGCAGAACGTCCACAATGATGCACTTGGCCAAAAAGGGCGTATGCGTTTTTTCCTGAATATATTCAGGAAAAAACGCATACGCCCTTTTTGGCCAACCAAGCAAGCTTGCAAAGGAAATCTGCACTACAATGAAGTCTCACTTCCCCCCGGTCAAAAGGGCCATCTGAAAAAAGTGTAAAATCCAGAAAGGCAGGACAGGCCAAGGAGAACTGGGAGCCTTGTTATGCTGATGGGCGGGATGTAAATTGCCAACAACCACTAGGGAGAAGTGTATGGTGTTTCCTGAAACATCTAAAAAACAAAGCAACAGAGCCTAGGGCACTGCCACTTATGGTCCTATAGCTTAGGGAAATTAAAATGGAAAAGACACAGCCACCCCAAAGTTTGGGACGCCTCTGTTTACAAAAACCTCGTTTACCGTACAAGTTCAATATCACAGAAAGTGAAAAATGGATAAAGAACTTGTGGTACTTACGTACAATGCAATATCACTCAGCAATGAAATCTATGTCATCAGGCCCGTAGCAGCATAATGAGTGGATTCAGGTACGATGATTCTAACTGAAATAAGTCACACAGAAAAAGAAACATCAAAAGATATCACTAATACACGGAATGTAAACTTGGCTACACAGGAACTGAATTCCAAAACAGAACAGGGTCTCAAATTTAGAAAACCAACTTCTGCTTGCTTAAGGGGAAAGGTGAGTTGGGGTGCTGCATAAAACCAGAGATTGAAATGAGCACAGATAAAGTTCCTTAAGCCAAATATGGAATAGACAAGAGCTACTCCTTGCTCAACGAAATGGACTCAACACCCCATATTAAACGCCTAAGAATGTACCTGACTAGTAAGTATCTTAAAACCTATGGATTGCTATGTCTCCGAAAGAGAATCAAGCGTGTGTACTGGGGCATAAATGCAGCAGTGATAGGATTGGAGAGGTTCGGTGAGCAAATGAAGACCCTTTGAAGTCATATTGCATGGTACCCATTCCACGGGTCTCAACTCTCCAGGTTTAAGGTATTCTTCCTTCAGCTAAAACATGCATGTGGAACCCAGAGTATGATCAACCGTGTGATCGGGAGACGTGTTCAAATATGTCTCAGTTTTCATACCCTGGTACTCGGGTGCAACATTCCAGACGGTTTACTAACACGCTCCCGACTTGGACAGTCAGTGCCTTTAACCTCCTGTTTGGCCCAGTTTGCAATTTCTGCGGAAGATGAACAGGAATAGGGAGAACCAATGAGAGACTAGCTGGAGGTGTCTGGACGGGCAAATTTAACTCTCATTTCCCACCAGGAAGAGGAATTATCCAAAGGCTCAGCGTGCCGTGGCGGAAACAGATTAGGGCCTGAAGCCATCCTGCGGTGTTGCGGCCAGCTCACAAGAAAGTAAGTTGAAGAAAGGAGCTCAGGGGCTCTGTAATTCACAAACCTGCAGAGTTATAAATGACAGCTATCGTCCAAAAATATACTGAAGTAAGGCTGCCAAGAGGACTTGAAAGCGGGGCAGAATTGCAGGATACCGATTTCAGGAGGTAGACTGGAATTGCATTGAAAGCATAGGAAAAGAGGCAGAACGTCCACAATGATGCACTTTGCCAAAAGGGCATATGCGTTTTTTCCTGAATATATTCAGGAAAAAACGCATACGCCCTTTTTGGCCAACCAAGCAAGCTTGCAAAGGAAATCTGCACTACAATGAAGTCTCACTTCCCCCCGGTCAAAAGGGCCATCAGAATAAAGTGTAAAATCCAGAAAGGCAGGACAGGCCATGGAGAACTGGGAGCCTTGTTATGCTGATGGGCGGGATGTAAATTGCCAACAGACACTCGGGAGAAGTGTATGGTGTTTCCTGAAACATCTAAAAAACAAAGCAACAGAGCCTAGGGCACTTCCACTTATGGTCCTATAGCTTAGGGAAATTAATATCAAAAAGACACAGCAACCCCAAAATTTGGGACGGCTCTTTTTACAGGAATCTCTTCTACGGCACAAGTTAAATATCCCAGAGAGCAAATAATGGATAAAGAAGTTGCGGTACTTCTGTACAACAGAATACCACTCAGCAATGAAATCTATGTCACCAGGCCCGTACCAGCATAATGAGTGGATTGAGGCACGATGATTCTAAGTGAAATAAGTCACACAGAAAAAGAAACATCATAAGGTATCACTAATACACGGAATGTGAACTTGGCTACACATGAACTGAATTACAAAACAGAACAGGGAATCAAGTTTAGAAAACCAACTTATGCCTGCTTAAGGGGGAAGGTGAGTTGGGGTGCTGCATAAAAGCAGAGTTTGAAATTAGCACAGATACCGTTCCATAAGCCAAATATGTAATAGACAAGAGCTACCCCTTGCTCAACGAAATGGATTCAACAATGAGGTATCACCTCACACCTGGTAGAATAGGCATCATTGAAAATCTACAAACGAAAAATGCTGGAAAGGGTGTGGAGAAAAGGAACCCTCTTCCACTATTGTTGGGAATATAAATTGATACAGTCATTATGGAGAACAATATGGAATTTCTTAAGAAACTAACAATAGAATTACCATATGATACAGCAATCCCAGTACTGGACATATATCCAGACAAAACCATAAATCAAAAAGAGTCATTCACCGCAATGTTCATTGCATCACTATTTACAATATCGAGGTAATGGAAGCAACCTAAATGCCCACAGACAGACGAATGCATAAAGCTGTGGTACATATATAAAATGGAATATTACTAAGCCATGAAAAGGAATGAAATTGGGTCATTTGTAGAGACGTCGATGGATCTAGAGACTGTCATACAGAGTGAAGTAAGTCAGAAAGAGAAAAACAAATCTTGTATATTCATGCATATATGTGGAACCTAGAAAAACTGTACAGATTAACCATTTTGCAAGGCATAAATAGAGCAACAGATGTAGACAACAAACGTATGGACAACAAGGGGGGAAAGCTGTTGGGGGGGTGGTGGTGGGAGGAGTTGAGAGACTGGGATTGGCATGTATACATTTATATGTATAAAATAGATAACCAATAAGAACCTGCTGTATAAAAATAAAATTCAAAATTAAAAAGAAGTAAAATTTAAAAAATAAAACAGAAAAAACAATTATTCCCTGCACATACATGTATTTATATGAATAAATTATTTCCATGCTTATATCTGTAAATACAAAAAAGAGGAATAAAATCTACCTTGAACCAAAAACGAAAAAGAGAAAAAAAACACAGAACCCACCAGTTACACAGAGGAAAACCGTATCAGGGCACTTGCTCCAGTTGTAAACAATTCTGAAGTTGGTCAGTGGTGGGGAATCGTCTCCCATTCAGCCAGCAGCCCCCACGCAACAAGCGTCCTCATTGCAAAGCTGGGGCACCGTGCCGAGGCATCTGTGAGTAAACGTGAGCTGAGCCCCAGGCCAGTTGCTGCTGAACTATTCCCACCCGTCCCAGGTAAAACACCTGAATATATACAAGGACTTGAAAGCCTAGAGGAAGGGCCATAGAGCCACACGAGTGACAGCATGCCGGCCGACTTGGTGCCTGCAGGCCAGCCAGGATGGTCCTGGCCCTGGGTGCTCTTCTGGAAGATTTCCATTTCCCTGCCTGAGATACCCGTCCTGTCCCTGCCCCCACTGCTTTTTTCCTTCCTCACCTCTGCCCAGGGAGAAATTCCAGCAGCAGGTATGGGTGACACATCCTCTTCTTTAGCAGGTGGCAGCCTGGCAACTGCTGCAGAAAGTCCAGCAGAGCCCCACTCACACTGGGCCACCCACAAAGCCGTGGCCTCTCACTCCCTCCCACCAGCCCAGCCCCGAGACTGCTGACAGGGCAGAGAAAATGGCGTCAGGCACGGCTGCAGGGGCTCTTGCTGCCTGGAGTGGTATTTATATTGATCTCAACCCAGGCACACCTGGGGAGGGCTGGCCGGCACGGTAAGGCTGCCCAGGTCAGCCAATCATCACCCCTCAGGGGCTCACAGTTGCAGAAAATGGAACTTGCTGAACCGGCCAGGTCCAAGGAACAGGTGTGGGCTCCTGAGAGTCAGGATAGACAAGGGGCTGCAGCTTTGGCTTGTTTTCTAATCATTTTATCTGGCCCATGAGTGGGAGACAACTTCAAGAAAACCCTCTCCTAATGAGAGGAACCCAGGAGTCAGGGAGAGGAGGGGTGGATGGTGGTTGGAGACAGAGGCCTGGTGCCCCGGGTGCAGTGGAAGTCTCTGGAAGACCAGGTGGAGGGAGGCCTCACGGAGTGATGCCCAGGGTCACAGACCTGTCGCAGCTGCTGTTTGTTAGTTCAAGTCCTGCTCTGAGGTGCTCTGTGTCAGCTCTGAGCGACAGGTGAGCTGGGGGTGCTCTGCAATGAGGGCTATGTGCACGGTTCCTGTGTGCCCAGCCCTGCCACGGTACCCGCAAGGGTAGCTCTGTATCCTGGGAGGGGCCTGACCACGAGAGCCCCGTGGGCTGGGGTGGGGGTGGGGTACCTGCCCAGGTGAGCTCCATATTCTGGGATTGGTCTGACCACGAGAGCCCCATGGGCTGCTGGGGACCTGGTAAAGGATGTCAGGACAGTCAGTGAAGCCACCGAGGATATACCTCCAGTTGCTCCTAATTCCTACACCCTGCTGGTCATTCTACCAACCACCAGGACATGGTATTCTGTATTAGTCTTCAATGATGCCTTCTTTTGTATTCCATTAGTCCCAGAGTCACAAGAAATTTTGGCTTGTGAGTGGCAGGACTCAACATACAACTAAAACAATACTTCCGGGCCGTCTGGCCCCAAGGGTGCAAAAATTCCCACACCATCTTTGGGGAAAGCTTAGCTAAAGACCTAAAAGTTCTACCTCTGGAAAAGGAAACCCTCCTTCAATATGCAGACGACATTCTGATCACCAGCCCTACTAAGGAGGCCTCTGAACTACCAAGCCAATAAAGGATAGAAGTTGTCCAAGAAAAAGCTCAAATATCACAGACTGCGGTGACCTGCCTGGGCTTCATTCTCACAGAAGGTCAGAGAAGCCCATCCCAGGAAAGGGAAGAAACCATTTTCAGCCTTACCCCTTTCTAAAACTAGAAGACAGCTTAGGGGTTCCTGGGGAGGCCAGGGTTTGCTGCTTCTGGATCCCTAACTACAGTCTACTAGCTGGGCCTCTATATGAAACACTGAAAGGAAAAGATGATGATCCTTTTGAATAGAATCCAGAAGTGGCCTTTCAAGAATGGAAAGAGCAGTCAATTCAGACCCTTGCCCTGGAACTCCCTAATTTAGCTAAACCCTTTGACCTTTACATTCCCGGTGAAAGGTGAATCGCCATTGGAGAATTAGTGCAAAAACTGGGACCACTTGAAATGGAACAATGCAAGAATGCCATCCAGGTAGGATAAACTATGGTCACTAAGGGGCTTGGCCCACTGCCACATCTGGCCAAGATACTGGCGGTATCTAAAAACCTGGAAATCAGCAGCCCAAAAGGCCACCTCCCTCCTAAGGGAAAAGGACCCCACGTGGTGATCCTAACCACCAACCATGCCCTGAAGTTGCAGGGTTCGCTCCGTGGGCACACCGACCTCGAGTGAGGAGGCCCTCCAACTCCAACATCCAGAGAGATAACCGGGGGCAACAGGGCACCATGACGACTCGTGTGAACATCACTTGACCTGGAGTTTCTCTCATAAAACAACAAGAGTGTGTCCCAAAAGAGTAGACTACTGCTTGCAGGACTTACTGCACCCAGAGGGGAGCTAAGAATCTTGGCGGGGGAACAGTATACCACACTGTCACCATAGAAAAGCCTACAGACACCGTGATGATGGTGGCCAATAAGACCGGCTGGACTCCTGTTTACTTCAAAAGGCTGTTGACTCAGTAGCCATCATGGTCCTTGGTCACCACTGACCCTGGACTGTCTGGGAGTTGAGCGGGCAGGGCTCTGACACCTGGTGCTGTTTGTACGTTAATTCAGGGGCCTAACTGAAGAAAGCGCAGACTACTGGTCAGAGCATCTAGGCTGGCAGAGACGGTCAGCCTAAGGTGGCCGAACAAATGTGGGGCGGGGTGAAACCGGCCCCCACAGCGTCTCTGCACATCTCTTTCCTGGACCCTTAAAGGTCATTAGAATCTATAACACTTCCAATGCTGGTGCTCAGGTGGACGAGCAGGGAGGCAGGGGTCCTGGGGACAATCAACGTCACCGGGAGGCTGCTGGGGAGAAGCTCTGACCCTCGCCCCAGGGTATGAGGGCTCCCAACTCAGCACTCAGCAGTTACAGAAGAAGGGTCTGCACCCTCAGCACTCCAAGAATGAGGAACGGGACAAAAGGCAGAGGAGGGGTTTGTCCCCAGCAAAGCCCATTAAAAATCCCTGGGAGATAAAAATAGAATCTGGGCAATAAAGTCAAGTCTAACCTTTTTTATCCTTTGTGCTTTGTCTAATTTCACGTGCTCCTAGGGTCCCGCATGCAGAGGTTCCACACCCGGCACTTCAGACCAGATTTCCTAGTGCAGAATGGCTGGGTCGACACCTCAGCTCCTGGGGCCCAGTGCAGACTCCACGATATAGAGCCTGAGCTACAGCCAACCCGGCCCTCGAGAGCTCCGCCGCCTCCCTCCCTCCCACTGACTCTGACAGGATCTCTACACAGCAGCCCAGCCCACAGCCCACGGGGTAGTGCATGCTCTCACCTCTCCATTCTCTGATCAAAATATAAAGTTTCCTTTGCTTGTGAACCAAACTCAGTCTCGATCTGTTGGCCCCAATGACACTGGGCAGGGGGACACTTGTTGGGGTCCACTCTGGAGGATCAGTAACAGAAATTGAGACTATTGTAACCTCAATGAACAGATGTGTGAGCCAAACTGTAGTTAACATAGAACAGTGTATAAGGCTCGGGTAAAATAAGATGTTTTTAACACTTCCATTTGATATTTCCATCACTTTTTATAAGCAAGTTCAGTGAAAAGGTTTGTCTTATTTGTCAGGTCAATATTAGAGAAACGAAGTGATTTCTTTCCAAGGATGTACAGCTAATAATCTTGGTTAAACCTTCAATCTTGTTTTAAATGCTTTTCCATTGAAAATGATACCTCTCTTTCAGCTCCCCCATTTCTGAGAAGTATAAAATCTTATAATTTATTATTACCAAAGGGGAAAGGTGGGAGGAGGGATAAATTAACAGTTTGGAATGAACACATACACACTGCTATGTATAAAATAGATCATCAACAAGGAACTACTGTATAGCACAGGGAACTACACTCAACATTTTGCAATAACCTATAAGGGGAAATAATCTGAAAAAGAATAGATATTTTTATTGACATCATCTATCAATGACAGTTAAAGTGTAGCCTAAGGGAAGCTGGTGGTGAGTGCTTCTGACCCTGAAGACTTCAATCATCTAAAGTTTGGACTCTGCCTACTTCCCAAGGCCCTTAATGAACATATGTGTAGCCGTAGCTTAAAAAATTCCCCAGTTTGGGTTTCGGGGAGACACTGATTTTGAAAAAGCCCTGGTGTTCTCCTTACATGAATGGGACTCTTCCTACTGTTAAAACATGTCTGTCACACCCAGAGGATGGTATACCGTCTGATCGGGAAGAGTTTGGAAAAGGCATCTCATCTCCTCATCTCCTGGTGCTCGGGTTCACCCCTCCAGCGTCTTTACTAACAGTCTCCCCACTTGGAGATGTCAGCACTGTCAACATCCTGTTGCGTACAGTTTGGAATTTGTCCAGAGGATGAAGCGGAAGGATGAGGAACAATGAGAGACAAGTCCTAGGTGTTCAGACAGGCACATGTCACTCTAATTTCCAATCAGGAAGACGAATTGACCAAAGGCTAGGGTTGCCCATGGAAACAGTATAGGGCTTGAGGAAATCCCGCTGCTTTGTGGCCAGTTCCCATAAACACGAGTTGAACAATGGAACTCAGGGGCAGTAAAATTCACAAAACTGCAGAGTTGAAAATATCCATCACTGAAAAATGTCTTGAGGAAAGTCAGAGAAAAGGACTTGTAAGCAAGGGAGAATGGCAGGAAAGGGATTTGAGGAGGTAGAAAGGACTCGCCATTAAGCACAAGAAAAGGAGCTGAACATTGCCAACATTGCAGTTGGCCAAAAAGGGTGTATGCGTTCTTTTCTGTATATATTCAAGAAAAGGGCATACACTTTTTTAGCCAACCAAACAGGTGGGCACTGGAAGTCAATACTACAAAAGATATCACTTCGCATCAGTCAGAAGAGCCATCCTCATAAAGCGTAAACAACAGAAATGCAGGACAGGGCAACGAGAAGAGGGAGCCCTGTGAGACTTATAGTGGAAATGTATATTGCCAACGGCCATTCTGGAGAAGTGTATTGTGTTTACTAAAGCATCTAAAAAATGAGCTACAGAGCATAGGGCACTTGCACTCATGGGCGTATATCTTGGGAAAAACAAAAATCGAGAGGACACAGGCACCCCAATGTTTACCCCCTCTCTGTTTAAAAGATCCTCGACTAGGATATAACTTAAATGTCTCTGGAGGGAAAAAATGGATAGAGATGTGGTACTTAGGTAGAGTGGAATATTATTCAGCCTGGAAATCAATGAAATATGGCCAGTTGTAACGACTCCGGAGGAGTTACGTATGATCATTCTAAGTGACAGAATTCAAAAAGAAAAAGACACATATCATAAGATATCACTTAAAGGTGGAATCCAAAATGGCTACACATGAAATAAATTACAAAACAAAAACATAGTCAAATATGTAGAAAACACGCATAAGGCTGCTAAACGGGAAAGGTGGGGAGGGGTGAGGCATCATCCAGGAGGTTGAAATTAGCAAAGATACCATTCCAAATACCAAACTGATAATCAACAAGGCCTACACGGTAGCTAAAAGAACTGCACTCAGCACACTCAAGTCACCGGAAAAGAATATATACGACTGGTAAGAATCTGAAAAAGAATTTATTGATGTCTCTCTGTACGTGAATCAAGTGGATGTACAGCAGCAAGAAACAGAGCTTTGAAAATCAGCTGTAACCAATATAGTAATAAATTGAAAAAAATAAACGACAGAGAGACAGAGAAAACCTCTTACAACTTTTCCTCAGGGACGGTGATGCAACATGGATTGAACACATCTAGACCCACAGCAGGATGAGACATAAGGCTGGAAACTGTTTGCGCTAAGAGAAATGTGAGGTTGGGTGAGGAAATGCACACCCTTTAAAGTAATACTACCTGGTACCCATTCAATGGGTCCCAAATCTGCAGGTTCAAGGGATCTTCCTACAGCTAAAACATGCATGGAAAACCCAGAGGACTGTACACCATGTGATCGGGAGATGTGTCTATAATGCACCTCATTTATCCTCTCCTGGTGCTCCTGCTCACCATTCCAGCCACGCTACTTAGAATCTCCCCACTTGGAGAATCAGCACATTTAAACTTCTGTTTCACACATTTTGCAAATTGTGAGGAGGATGAACGGGAAGAGGGGGAACCAATGAGAGAAGAGTTGTAGGGGTTTGGACGGGCACATATCACTCTAATTTCCCATTAAGAGTAAGAATTAAAGGAAGGCTCAGCCTGCCTCGCCGGAGCCAAAATAGGGCCTGAAGCAATCCTGCAGGTTTGAGGCCAGCTCACAAAAGAGCAACTTAAAAAATGGAGCTCAGGGTCACTGCAATTCACAAACCTGCAGAGTTATAAATGAAAACTAACGTCCAAAAATATGTTGAGGTAAGGCAAAGAAGAGGATCTGAATGCAAGACAGAATTGCAAGAAACAGATTTCAAGAGATAGATTGGACTCGTCTTTAACGCACATGAAAAGCGGCAGAATTTCGACAATGATGCAGTTGGCCCAAAAGGGCGTATGCGTTTTTTCCTGATTATATCCAGGAAAAAACGCATACACACTTTATGAGCAACGAAGCAAGCAAGCAATGCAAATGTGCACAACAAAGAAGTCTCACTTCCCACCGGTCAAAAGGGCCATCCTAAAAAATTGTAAAAACCAGAAATGCAGGACAGGCCATGGAGAACAGGGAGCCTTTATACGCTGATGGGCAGTGTGTGAACTGCCGAGAGCCACTCTGGAGAAGTGTATGGTGGTTCCTAAATCATCTAAAAAACAGAGCTACAGAGCATAGGACACTTCCAATCATGGGAGTATATCTAGGGAAGTCTAAAAATCAACAAGACACAAGCACACCACAGTTTAGGGCTACTCTGTTTACAAGAACCTCAACTTCAGTACACCTTAAATATCCCAGGAAAGAGAACAATGGATAAAGAAGATGTGGTACTTATGTACAATGGAATATCTCTTCACCATGAAATCAATGTAATAAGGCTAGTAGAAGGATAAAGAGTGGATTTAGGTCCGATAATACTACTTGAAATAAGTCAAACAGAAAAAGAAACATATCATAAGATATCACTTATAGAGGGAGGGTAAATATGGCTGCACAAGAAATGAATTACAGAACAGAACAGTGTCTCACATTTAGAAAACACACTTATGTCAGCTTAAGGGGAAAGGAGAGGTGGGGTGATGCATAAAACCAGAGTTTGAAATTAGCACAGATACCATTCAATAAACCAAATAGGTATTAGACAAGATCTACACCTTGCTCAATGAACAGGCCTCAACACATCCTATACACCGCAGAGAAATATATCTGAGGAATAAGAATCTTAAAACCCATGTATTGATATATCTCCATAAGGGAATCAAGTGTGTGCAGAGCGGCACAAACACAGCAGTGAAAAGGAGCTAAACCCCATTATAGAAATAAATTTTAAAAACAAAACGCTGAAACAATGAAAGAGAGAAAAATTCTTACAAAATTCGCTCAGGGGCTGTGATGCAACCTGGATTGACCACATATAAACCCACAGCTGGATAAGACATAAGGCTGGACACTTGGGGCTGACAGGATTGGTGAGCTTTGGTGAGCAACTGCCGAAAGTTTAATGCAATACTTCATGCTACTCAGTCCAAGGGTCCCAACACTCCAGGTTGAAGGGAATCTTCCTACAGCTAAACCATGCTTGGGAAACCCAGCGACTGGTATACCATATGATCGGGAAAGGTTTCTAAAACGCACCTCATTTTTCCTCTCCTGGGGCTCCGGATCGACATTCCAGCCGCTTTACTAACAACATCCCCACATGGAGTCAATGCCTTTAAGTTCTGGTATCGCACAGTCTGCAGTTAGTGCAGAGGATGAATGGGAATAGGGGGAACCAGTGAGAAACTAGCTGTAGCGGTTTCAATGGGCACATGTCACTCTAATATCACATCAGTAAGAAGAATTAACCAAAGGCACAGCAAGGTGCCCCAGAAGAAAAATAGGGCTTCAAGGAATCCTGTGGTTATGGGGCAAGACCACAAAAATAAGAGCTAAAAAATGGAGCTAAGGGCCACTGCAATTCAAAAACCTGCAGAGTTATAAAGGCCAACTATTTTTAAAAAATATATTGAGGTAAGGCTATGAAGAGGCATTGAAAGCAAGGCAGAATTGCAGGAAACCAATTTCAGGAGGTAGACTGGAATTGCACTGAAAGCATATGAAGAGAGTCAGAAACTCGACAATGATGCACTTGGCCAAAAAGGGCGTATGCGTTTTTTCCTGAATATATTCAGGAAAAAACGCATAAGCATTTTTTGGCCAACCAAGCAATCTTGCAAAGGAAATCTGCACTACAATGAAGTCTCACTTCCACCCGGTCAAAAGGGCCATCTGAAAAAAGTGTAAAATCCATAAAGGCACGACAGGCCATGGAGAACTGGGAGCCTTGTTATGCTGATGGGCGGGATGTAAATTGCCAACAGACACTTGGGAGAAGTGTATGGTGTTTCCTGAAACATCTAAAAAACAAAGCAACAGAGCCTAGGGCACTTCCACTTATGGTCCTATAGCTTAGGGAAATTAAAATCAAAAAGACACAGCCACCCCAAAGTGTGGGACGGCTCTGTTTACAAGAACCTCGTTTACGGTACAAGTTCAATATCACAGAAAGTGAAAAATGGATAAAGAACCTGTGGTACTTACGTACAATGCAATATCACTCAGCAATGAAATCTATGTCATCAGGCCAGTAGCAGCATAATGAGTGGATTCAGGTATGATGATTCGAACTGAAATAAGTCACACAGAAAAGAAACATCATAAGGTATCACTAATACACAGAATGTGAACTTGGCTACACATGAACTGAATTACAAAACAGAACAGTGTCTCAAGTTTAGAAAACCAACTTACGCTTGCTTAAGGGGGAAGGTGAGTTGGGGTGCTGCATAAAACCAGAGATTGAAATGAGCACAGATAAAGTTCCTTAAGCCAAATATGGAATAGACAAGAGCTACTCCTTGCTCAACGAAATGGACTCAACACCGCATATTAAACGCCTAAGAATGTACCTGACTAGTAAGTATCTTAAAACCTATGGATTGCTATGTCTCCGAAAGAGAATCAAGCGTGTGTACAGGGGCATAAACGCAGCAGTGATAGGATTGGAGAGGTTCGGTGAGCAAATGAAGACCCTTTGAAGTCATATTGCATGGTACCCATTCCACGGGTCTCAACTCTCCAGGTTTAAGGTATTCTTCCTTCAGCTAAAACATGCATGTGGAACCCCGAGTATGATCAACCGTGTGAACGGGAGACGTGTTCAAATATGTCTCAGTTTTCCTCCCCTGGTACTCGGGTGCAACATTCCAGACCCTTTACTAACACTCTCCCAACTTGGAGAGTCAGCGCCTTTAACCTCCTGTTTGGCCCAGTTTGCAATTTCTGCGGAAGATGAACAGGAATAGGGAGAACCAATGAGAGACTAGCTGGAGGTGTCTGGACGGGCAAATTTAACTCTCATTTCCCACCAGGAAGAGGAAATAACCAAAGGCTCAGCGTGCCGTGCCGGAACCAGATTAGGGCCTGAAGCCATCCTGCGGTGTTGCGGCCAGCTCAAAAGAAAGCGAGTTGAAGAAAGGAGCTCAGGGTCTCTGTAATTCACAAACCTGCAGAGTTATAAATGACAGCTATCGTCCAAAAATAGACTGAAGTAAGGCTTCCAAGAGGACTTGAAAGCGGGGCAGAATTGCAGGATACCGATTTCAGGATGTAGACTGGAATTGCATTGAAAGCGTAGGAAAAGAGGCAGAACGTCCACAATGATGCACTTTGCCAAAAGGGCATATGCGTTTTTTCCTGAATATATTCAGGAAAAAACGCATACGCCCTTTTTGGCCAACCAAGCAAGCTTGCAAAGGAAATCTGCACTAAAATGAAGTCTCACTTCCCCCCGGTCAAAAGGGCCATCAGAATAAAGTGTAAAATCCAGAAAGGCAGGACAGGCCATGGAGAACTGGGAGCCTTGTTATGCTGATGGGCGGGATGTAAATTGCCAACAGACACTTGGGAGAAGTGTATGGTGTTTCCTGAAACATCTAAAAAACAAAGCAACAGAGCCTAGGGCACTTCCACTTATGGTCCTATAGCTTAGGGAAATTAATATCAAAAAGACACAGCAACCCCAAAATTTGGGACGGCTCTTTTTACAGGAATCTCTTCTACGGCACAAGTTAAATATCCCAGAGAGCAAATAATGGATAAAGAAGTTGCGGTACTTCTGTACAACAGAATACCACTCAGCAATGAAATCTATGTCACCAGGCCCGTACCAGCATAATGAGTGGATTGAGGCACGATGATTCTAAGTGAAATAAGTCACACAGAAAAAGAAACATCATAAGGTATCACTAATACACGGAATGTGAACTTGGCTACACATGAACTGAATTACAAAACAGAACAGGGTCTCAAGTTTAGAAAACCAACTTATGCCTGCTTAAGGGGGAAGGTGAGTTGGGGTGCTGCATAAAAGCAGAGTTTGAAATTAGCACAGATACCGTTCCATAAGCCAAATATGTAATAGACAAGAGCTACCCCTTGCTCAACGAAATGGATTCAACAATGAGGTATCACCTCACACCTGGTAGAATAGGCATCATTGAAAATCTACAAACAAAAAATGCTGGAAAGGGTGTGGAGAAAAGGAACCCTCTTCCACTATTGTTGGGAATATAAATTGATACAGTCATTATGGAGAACAATATGGAATTTCTTAAGAAACTAACAATAGAATTACCATATGATACAGCAATCCCAGTACTGGACATATACCCAGACAAAACCATAAATCAAAAAGGGTCATTCACCGCAATGTTCATTGCATCACTATTTACAATATCGAGGTAATGGAAGCAACCTAAATGCCCACAGACAGACGAATGCATAAAGCTGTGGTACATATATAAAATGGAATATTACTAAGCCATGAAAAGGAATGAAATTGGGTCATTTGTAGAGACGTCGATGGATCTAGAGACTGTCATACAGAGTGAAGTAAGTCAGAAAGAGAAAAACAAATCTTGTATATTCATGCATATATGTGGAACCTAGAAAAACTGTACAGATTAACCATTTTGCAAGGCATAAATAGAGCAACAGATGTAGACAACAAACGTATGGACAACAAGGGGGGAAAGCTGTTGGGGGGGTGGTGGTGGGAGGAGTTGAGAGACTGGGATTGGCATGTATACATTTATATGTATAAAATAGATAACCAATAAGAACCTGCTGTATAAAAATAAAATTCAAAATTAAAAAGAAGTAAAATTTAAAAAATAAAACAGAAAAAACAATTATTCCCTGCACATACATGTATTTATATGAATAAATTATTTCCATGCTTATATCTGTAAATACAAAAAAGAGGAATAAAATCTACCTTGAACCAAAAACGAAAAAGAGAAAAAAAACACAGAACCCACCAGTTACACAGAGGAAAACCGTATCAGGGCACTTGCTCCAGTTGTAAACAATTCTGAAGTTGGTCAGTGGTGGGGAATCGTCTCCCATTCAGCCAGCAGCCCCCACGCAACAAGCGTCCTCATTGCAAAGCTGGGGCACCGTGCCGAGGCATCTGTGAGTAAACGTGAGCTGAGCCCCAGGCCAGTTGCTGCTGAACTATTCCCACCCGTCCCAGGTAAAACACCTGAATATATACAAGGACTTGAAAGCCTAGAGGAAGGGCCATAGAGCCACACGAGTGACAGCATGCCGGCCGACTTGGTGCCTGCAGGCCAGCCAGGATGGTCCTGGCCCTGGGTGCTCTTCTGGAAGATTTCCATTTCCCTGCCTGAGATACCCGTCCTGTCCCTGCCCCCACTGCTTTTTTCCTTCCTCACCTCTGCCCAGGGAGAAATTCCAGCAGCAGGTATGGGTGACACATCCTCTTCTTTAGCAGGTGGCAGCCTGGCAACTGCTGCAGAAAGTCCAGCAGAGCCCCACTCACACTGGGCCACCCACAAAGCCGTGGCCTCTCACTCCCTCCCACCAGCCCAGCCCCGAGACTGCTGACAGGGCAGAGAAAATGGCGTCAGGCACGGCTGCAGGGGCTCTTGCTGCCTGGAGTGGTATTTATATTGATCTCAACCCAGGCACACCTGGGGAGGGCTGGCCGGCACGGTAAGGCTGCCCAGGTCAGCCAATCATCACCCCTCAGGGGCTCACAGTTGCAGAAAATGGAACTTGCTGAACCGGCCAGGTCCAAGGAACAGGTGTGGGCTCCTGAGAGTCAGGATAGACAAGGGGCTGCAGCTTTGGCTTGTTTTCTAATCATTTTATCTGGCCCATGAGTGGGAGACAACTTCAAGAAAACCCTCTCCTAATGAGAGGAACCCAGGAGTCAGGGAGAGGAGGGGTGGGTGGTGGTTGGAGACAGAGGCCTGGTGCCCCGGGTGCAGTGGAAGTCTCTGGAAGACCAGGTGGAGGGAGGCCTCACGGAGTGATGCCCAGGGTCACAGACCTGTCGCAGCTGCTGTTTGTTAGTTCAAGTCCTGCTCTGAGGTGCTCTGTGTCAGCTCTGAGCGACAGGTGAGCTGGGGGTGCTCTGCAATGAGGGCTATGTGCACGGTTCCTGTGTGCCCAGCCCTGCCACGGTACCTGCAAGGGTATCTCTGTATCCTGGGAGGGGCCTGACCACGAGAGCCCCGTGGGCTGGGGTGGGGGTGGGGTACCTGCCCAGGTGAGCTCCATATTCTGGGATTGGTCTGACCACGAGAGCCCCATGGGCTGCTGGGGACCTGGTAAAGGATGTCAGGACAGTCAGTGAAACCACCGAGGATATACCTCCAGTTGCTCCTAATTCCTACACCCTGCTGGTCATTCTACCAACCACCAGGACATGGTATTCTGTATTAGTCTTCAATGATGCCTTCTTTTGTATTCCATTAGTCCCAGAGTCACAAGAAATTTTGGCTTGTGAGTGGCAGGACTCAACATACAACTAAAACAATACTTCCGGGCCGTCTGGCCCCAAGGGTGCAAAAATTCCCACACCATCTTTGGGGAAAGCTTAGCTAAAGACCTAAAAGTTCTACCTCTGGAAAAGGAAACCCTCCTTCAATATGCAGACGACATTCTGATCACCAGCCCTACTAAGGAGGCCTCTGAACTACCAAGCCAATAAAGGATAGAAGTTGTCCAAGAAAAAGCTCAAATATCACAGACTGCGGTGACCTGCCTGGGCTTCATTCTCACAGAAGGTCAGAGAAGCCCATCCCAGGAAAGGGAAGAAACCATTTTCAGCCTTACCCCTTTCTAAAACTAGAAGACAGCTTAGGGGTTCCTGGGGAGGCCAGGGTTTGCTGCTTCTGGATCCCTAACTACAGTCTACTAGCTGGGCCTCTATATGAAACACTGAAAGGAAAAGATGATGATCCTTTTGAATAGAATCCAGAAGTGGCCTTTCAAGAATGGAAAGAGCAGTCAATTCAGACCCTTGCCCTGGAACTCCCTAATTTAGCTAAACCCTTTGATCTTTACAATCCCGGTGAAAGGTGAATCGCCATTGGAGAATTAGTGCAAAAACTGGGACCACTTGAAATGGAACAATGCAAGAATGCCATCCAGGTAGGATAAACTACGGTCACTAAAGGGCTTGGCCCACTGCCACATCTGGCCAAGATACTGGCGGTATCTAAAAACCTGGAAATCAGCAGCCCAAAAGGCCACCTCCCTCCTAAGGGAAAAGGACCCCACGTGGTGATCCTAACCACCAACCATGCCCTGAAGTTGCAGGGTTCGCTCCGTGGGCACACCGACCTCGAGTGAGGAGGCCCTCCAACTCCAACATCCAGAGAGATAACCGGGGGCAACAGGGCACCATGACGACTCGTGTGAACATCACTTGACCTGGAGTTTCTCTCATAAAACAACAAGAGTGTGTCCCAAAAGAGTAGACTACTGCTTGCAGGACTTACTGCACCCAGAGGGGAGCTAATAATCTTGGCGGGGGAACAGTATACCACACTGTCACCATAGAAAAGCCTACAGACACCGTGATGATGGTGGCCAATAAGACCGGCTGGACTCCTGTTTACTTCAAAAGGCTGTTGACTCAGTAGCCATCATGGTCCTTGGTCACCACTGACCCTGGACTGTCTGGGAGTTGAGCGGGCAGGGCTCTGACACCTGGTGCTGTTTGTACGTTAATTCAGGGGCCTAACTGAAGAAAGCGCAGACTACTGGTCAGAGCATCTAGGCTGGCAGAGACGGTCAGCCTAAGGTGGCCGAACAAATGTGGGGCGGGGTGAAACCGGCCCCCACAGCGTCTCTGCACATCTCTTTCCTGGACCCTTAAAGGTCATTAGAATCTATAACACTTCCAATGCTGGTGCTCAGGTGGACGAGCAGGGAGGCAGGGGTCCTGGGGACAATCAACGTCACCGGGAGGCTGCTGGGGAGAAGCTCTGACCCTCGCCCCAGGGTATGAGGGCTCCCAACTCAGCACTCAGCAGTTACAGAAGAAGGGTCTGCACCCTCAGCACTCCAAGAATGAGGAACGGGACAAAAGGCAGAGGAGGGGTTTGTCCCCAGCAAAGCCCATTAAAAATCCCTGGGAGATAAAAATAGAATCTGGGCAATAAAGTCAAGTCTAACCTTTTTTATCCTTTGTGCTTTGTCTAATTTCACGTGCTCCTAGGGTCCCGCATGCAGAGGTTCCACACCCGGCACTTCAGACCAGATTTCCTAGTGCAGAATGGCTGGGTCGACACCTCAGCTCCTGGGGCCCAGTGCAGACTCCACGATATAGAGCCTGAGCTACAGCCAACCCGGCCCTCGAGAGCTCCGCCGCCTCCCTCCCTCCCACTGACTCTGACAGGATCTCTACACAGCAGCCCAGCCCACAGCCCACGGGGTAGTGCATGCTCTCACCTCTCCATTCTCTGATCAAAATATAAAGTTTCCTTTGCTTGTGAACCAAACTCAGTCTCGATCTGTTGGCCCCAATGACACTGGGCAGGGGGACACTTGTTGGGGTCCACTCTGGAGGATCAGTAACAGAAATTGAGACTATTGTAACCTCAATGAACAGATGTGTGAGCCAAACTGTAGTTAACATAGAACAGTGTATAAGGCTCGGGTAAAATAAGATGTTTTTAACACTTCCATTTGATATTTCCATCACTTTTTATAAGCAAGTTCAGTGAAAAGGTTTGTCTTATTTGTCAGGTCAATATTAGAGAAACGAAGTGATTTCTTTCCAAGGATGTACAGCTAATAATCTTGGTTAAACCTTCAATCTTGTTTTAAATGCTTTTCCATTGAAAATGATACCTCTCTTTCAGCTCCCCCATTTCTGAGAAGTATAAAATCTTATAATTTATTATTACCAAAGGGGAAAGGTGGGAGGAGGGATAAATTAACAGTTTGGAATGAACACATACACACTGCTATGTATAAAATAGATCATCAACAAGGAACTACTGTATAGCACAGGGAACTACACTCAACATTTTGCAATAACCTATAAGGGGAAATAATCTGAAAAAGAATAGATATTTTTATTGACATCATCTATCAATGACAGTTAAAGTGTAGCCTAAGGGAAGCTGGTGGTGAGTGCTTCTGACCCTGAAGACTTCAATCATCTAAAGTTTGGACTCTGCCTACTTCCCAAGGCCCTTAATGAACATATGTGTAGCCGTAGCTTAAAAACTTCCCCAGTTTGGGTTTCGGGGAGACACTGATTTTGAAAAAGCCCTGGTGTTCTCCTTACATGAATGGGACTCTTCCTACTGCTAAAACATGTCTGTCACACCCAGAGGATGGTATACCATCTGATCGGGAAGAGTTTGGAAAAGGCATCTCATCTCCTCATCTCCTGGTGCTCGGGTTCACACCTCCAGCGTCTTTACTAACAGTCTCCCCACTTGGAGATGTCAGCACTGTCAACATCCTGTTGCGTACAGTTTGGAATTTGTCCAGAGGATGAAGCGGAAGGATGAGGAACAATGAGAGACAAGTCCTAGGTGTTCAGACAGGCACATGTCACTCTAATTTCCAATCAGGAAGACGAATTGACCAAAGGCTAGGGTTGCCCATGGAAACAGTATAGGGCTTGAGGAAATCCCGCTGCTTTGTGGCCAGTTCCCATAAACACGAGTTGAACAATGGAACTCAGGGGCAGTAAAATTCACAAAACTGCAGAGTTGAAAATATCCATCACTGAAAAATGTCTTGAGGAAAGTCAGAGAAAAGGACTTGTAAGCAAGGGAGAATGGCAGGAAAGGGATTTGAGGAGGTAGAAAGGACTCGCCATTAAGCACAAGAAAAGGAGCTGAACATTGCCAACATTGCAGTTGGCCAAAAAGGGTGTATGCGTTCTTTTCTGTATATATTCAAGAAAAGGGCATACACTTTTTTAGCCAACCAAACAGGTGGGCACTGGAAGTCAATACTACAAAAGATATCACTTCGCATCAGTCAGAAGAGCCATCCTCATAAAGCGTAAACAACAGAAATGCAGGACAGGGCAACGAGAAGAGGGAGCCCTGTGAGACTTATAGTGGAAATGTATATTGCCAACGGCCATTCTGGAGAAGTGTATTGTGTTTACTAAAGCATCTAAAAAATGAGCTACAGAGCATAGGGCACTTGCACTCATGGGCGTATATCTTGGGAAAAACAAAAATCGAGAGGACACAGGCACCCCAATGTTTACCCCCTCTCTGTTTAAAAGATCCTCGACTAGGATATAACTTAAATGTCTCTGGAGGGAAAAAATGGATAGAGATGTGGTACTTAGGTAGAGTGGAATATTATTCAGCCTGGAAATCAATGAAATATGGCCAGTTGTAACGACTCCGGAGGAGTTACGTATGATCATTCTAAGTGACAGAATTCAAAAAGAAAAAGACACATATCATAAGATATCACTTAAAGGTGGAATCCAAAATGGCTACACATGAAATAAATTACAAAACAAAAACATAGTCAAATATGTAGAAAACACGCATAAGGCTGCTAAACGGGAAAGGTGGGGAGGGGTGAGGCATCATCCAGGAGGTTGAAATTAGCAAAGATACCATTCCAAATACCAAACTGATAATCAACAAGGCCTACACGGTAGCTAAAAGAACTGCACTCAGCACACTCAAGTCACCGGAAAAGAATATATACGACTGGTAAGAATCTGAAAAAGAATTTATTGATGTCTCTCTGTACGTGAATCAAGTGGATGTACAGCAGCAAGAAACAGAGCTTTGAAAATCAGCTGTAACCAATATAGTAATAAATTGAAAAAAATAAACGACAGAGAGACAGAGAAAACCTCTTACAACTTTTCCTCAGGGACGGTGATGCAACATGGATTGAACACATCTAGACCCACAGCAGGATGAGACATAAGGCTGGAAACTGTTTGCGCTAAGAGAAATGTGAGGTTGGGTGAGGAAATACACACCCTTTAAAGTAATACTACCTGGTACCCATTCAATGGGTCCCAAATCTGCAGGTTCAAGGGATCTTCCTACAGCTAAAACATGCATGGAAAACCCAGAGGACTGTACACCATGTGATCGGGAGATGTGTCTAAAATGCACCTCATTTATCCTCTCCTGGTGCTACTGTTCACCATTCCAGCCACGCTACTTAGAATCTCCCCACTTGGAGAATCAGCACATTTAAACTTCTGTTTCACACATTTTGCAAATTGTGAGGAGGATGAACGGGAAGAGGGGGAACCAATGAGAGAAGAGTTGTAGGGGTTTGGACAGGCACATATCACTCTAATTTCCCATTAAGAGTAAGAATTAAAGGAAGGCTCAGCCTGCCTCGCCGGAGCCAAAATAGGGCCTGAAGCAATCCTGCGGGTTTGAGGCCAGCTCACAAAAGAGCAACTTAAAAAATGGAGCTCAGGGTCACTGCAATTCACAAACCTGCAGAGTTATAAATGAAAACTAACGTCCAAAAATATGTTGAGGTAAGGCAAAGAAGAGGATCTGAATGCAAGACAGAATTGCAAGAAACAGATTTCAAGAGATAGATTGGACTCGTCTTTAACGCACATGAAAAGCGGCAGAATTTCGACAATGATGCAGTTGGCCCAAAAGGGCGTATGCGTTTTTTCCTGATTATATCCAGGAAAAAACGCATACGCACTTTATGGGCAACGAAGCAAGCAAGCAATGCAAATGTGCACAACAAAGAAGTCTCACTTCCCACCGGTCAAAAGGGCCATCCTAAAAAATTGTAAAAACCAGAAATGCAGGACAGGCCATGGAGAACAGGGAGCCTTTATACGCTGATGGGCAGTGTGTGAACTGCCGAGAGCCACTCTGGAGAAGTGTATGGTGGTTCCTAAATCATCTAAAAAACAGAGCTACAGAGCATAGGACTCTTCCAATCATGGGAGTATATCTAGGGAAGTCTAAAAATCAACAAGACACAAGCACACCACAGTTTAGGGCTACTCTGTTTACAAGAACCTCAACTTCAGTACACCTTAAATATCCCAGGAAAGAGAACAATGGATAAAGAAGATGTGGTACTTATGTACAATGGAATATCTCTTCACCATGAAATCAATGTAATAAGGCTAGTAGAAGGATAAAGAGTGGATTTAGGTCCGATAATACTACTTGAAATAAGTCAAACAGAAAAAGAAACATATCATAAGATATCACTTATAGAGGGAGGGTAAATATGGCTGCACAAGAAATGAATTACAGAACAGAACAGTGTCTCACATTTAGAAAACACACTTATGTCAGCTTAAGGGGAAAGGAGAGGTGGGGTGATGCATAAAACCAGAGTTTGAAATTAGCACAGATACCGTTCAATAAACCAAATAGGTATTAGACAAGATCTACACCTTGCTCAATGAACAGGCCTCAACACACCCTATACACCACAGAGAAATATATCTGAGGAATAAGAATCTTAAAACCCATGTATTGATATATCTCCATAAGGGAATCAAGTGTGTGCAGAGCGGCACAAACACAGCAGTGAAAAGGAGCTAAACCCCATTATAGAAATAAATTTTAAAAACAAAACGCTGAAACAATGAAAGAGAGAAAAATTCTTACAAAATTCGCTCAGGGGCTGTGATGCAACCTGGATTGACCACATATAAACCCACAGCTGGATAAGACATAAGGCTGGACACTTGGGGCTGACAGGATTGGTGAGCTTTGGTGAGCAACTGCCGAAAGTTTAATGCAATACTTCATGCTACTCAGTCCAAGGGTCCCAACACTCCAGGTTGAAGGGAATCTTCCTACAGCTAAACCATGCTTGGGAAACCCAGCGACTGGTATACCATATGATCGGGAAAGGTTTCTAAAACGCACCTCATTTTTCCTCTCCTGGGGCTCCGGATCGACATTCCAGCCGCTTTACTAACAACATCCCCACATGGAGTCAATGCCTTTAAGTTCTGGTATCGCACAGTCTGCAGTTAGTGCAGAGGATGAATGGGAATAGGGGGAACCAGTGAGAAACTAGCTGTAGCGGTTTCAATGGGCACATGTCACTCTAATATCACATCAGTAAGAAGAATTAACCAAAGGCACAGCAAGGTGCCCCAGAAGAAAAATAGGGCTTCAAGGAATCCTGTGGTTATGGGGCAAGACCACAAAAATAAGAGCTAAAAAATGGAGCTAAGGGCCACTGCAATTCAAAAACCTGCAGAGTTAAAAAGGCCAACTATTTTTAAAAAATATATTGAGGTAAGGCTATGAAGAGGCATTGAAAGCAAGGCAGGATTGCAGGAAACCGATTTCAGGAGGTAGACTGGAATTGCATTGAAAGCATATGAAGAGAGTCAGAAACTCGACAATGATGCACTTGGCCAAAAAGGGCGTATGCGTTTTTTCCTGAATATATTCAGGAAAAAACGCATACGCACTTTTTGGCCAACCAAGCAAGCTTGCAAAGGAAATCTGCACTACAATGAAGTCTCACTTCCCCCCGGTCAAAAGGGCCATCTGAAAAAAGTGTAAAATCCATAAAGGCACGACAGGCCATGGAGAACTGGGAGCCTTGTTATGCTGATGGGCGGGATGTAAATTGCCAACAGCCACTCGGGAGAAGTGTATGGTGTTTCCTGAAACATCTAAAAAACAAAGCAACAGAGCCTAGGGCACTTCCACTTATGGTCCTATAGCTTAGGGAAATTAAAATCAAAAAGACACAGCCACCCCAAAGTTTGGGACTGCTCTGTTTACAAGAACCTCGTTTACGGTACAAGTTCAATATCGCAGAAAGTGAAAAATGGATAAAGAACTTGTGGTACTTACGTACAATGCAATATCACTCAGCAATGAAATCTATGTCATCAGGCCCGTAGCAGCATAATGAGTGGATTCAGGTATGATGATTCGAACTGAAATAAGTCACACAGAAAAGAAACATCATAAGGTATCACTAATACACAGAATGTGAACTTGGCTACACATGAACTGAATTACAAAACAGAACAGTGTCTCAAGTTTAGAAAACCAACTTACGCTTGCTTAAGGGGGAAGGTGAGTTGGGGTGCTGCATAAAACCAGAGATTGAAATGAGCACAGATAAAGTTCCTTAAGCCAAATATGGAATAGACAAGAGCTACTCCTTGCTCAACGAAATGGACTCAACACCCCATATTAAACGCCTAAGAATGTACCTGACTAGTAAGTATCTTAAAACCTATGGATTGCTATGTCTCCGAAAGAGAATCAAGCGTGTGTACAGGGGCATAAACGCAGCAGTGATAGGATTGGAGAGGTTCGGTGAGCAAATGAAGACCCTTTGAAGTCATATTGCATGGTACCCATTCCACGGGTCTCAACTCTCCAGGTTTAAGGTATTCTTTCTTCAGCTAAAACATGCATGTGGAACCCAGAGTATGATCAACCGTGTGAACGGGAGACGTGTTCAAATATGTCTCAGTTTTCCTCCCCTGGTACTCAGGTGCAACATTCCAGACCCTTTACTAACACTCTCCCAACTTGGAGAGTCAGCGCCTTTAACCTCCTGTTTGGCCCAGTTTGCAATTTCTGAGGAAGATGAACAGGAATAGGGAGAACCAATGAGAGACTAGCTGGAGGTGTCTGGACGGGCAAATTTAACTCTCATTTCCCACCAGGAAGAGGAAATAACCAAAGGCTCAGCGTGCCGTGCCGGAACCAGATTAGGGCCTGAAGCCATCCTGCGGTGTTGCGGCCAGCTCAAAAGAAAGCGAGTTGAAGAAAGGAGCTCAGGGTCTCTGTAATTCACAAACCTGCAGAGTTATAAATGACAGCTATCGTCCAAAAATAGACTGAAGTAAGGCTTCCAAGAGGACTTGAAAGCGGGGCAGAATTGCAGGATACCGATTTCAGGATGTAGACTGGAATTGCATTGAAAGCGTAGGAAAAGAGGCAGAACGTCCACAATGATGCACTTTGCCAAAAGGGCATATGCGTTTTTTCCTGAATATATTCAGGAAAAAACGCATACGCCCTTTTTGGCCAACCAAGCAAGCTTGCAAAGGAAATCTGCACTACAATGAAGTCTCACTTCCCCCCGGTCAAAAGGGCCATCAGAATAAAGTGTAAAATCCAGAAAGGCAGGACAGGCCATGGAGAACTGGGAGCCTTGTTATGCTGATGGGCGGGATGTAAATTGCCAACAGACACTTGGGAGAAGTGTATGGTGTTTCCTGAAACATCTAAAAAACAAAGCAACAGAGCCTAGGGCACTTCCACTTATGGTCCTATAGCTTAGGGAAATTAATATCAAAAAGACACAGCAACCCCAAAATTTGGGACGGCTCTTTTTACAGGAATCTCTTCTACGGCACAAGTTAAATATCCCAGAGAGCAAATAATGGATAAAGAAGTTGCGGTACTTCTGTACAACAGAATACCACTCAGCAATGAAATCTATGTCACCAGGCCCGTACCAGCATAATGAGTGGATTGAGGCACGATGATTCTAAGTGAAATAAGTCACACAGAAAAAGAAACATCATAAGGTATCACTAATACACGGAATGTGAACTTGGCTACACATGAACTGAATTACAAAACAGAACAGGGTCTCAAGTTTAGAAAACCAACTTATGCCTGCTTAAGGGGGAAGGTGAGTTGGGGTGCTGCATAAAAGCAGAGTTTGAAATTAGCACAGATACCGTTCCATAAGCCAAATATGTAATAGACAAGAGCTACCCCTTGCTCAACGAAATGGATTCAACAATGAGGTATCACCTCACACCTGGTAGAATAGGCATCATTGAAAATCTACAAACAAAAAATGCTGGAAAGGGTGTGGAGAAAAGGAACCCTCTTCCACTATTGTTGGGAATATAAATTGATACAGTCATTATGGAGAACAATATGGAATTTCTTAAGAAACTAACAATAGAATTACCATATGATACAGCAATCCCAGTACTGGACATATACCCAGACAAAACCATAAATCAAAAAGAGTCATTCACCGCAATGTTCATTGCATCACTATTTACAATATCGAGGTAATGGAAGCAACCTAAATGCCCACAGACAGACGAATGCATAAAGCTGTGGTACATATATAAAATGGAATATTACTAAGCCATGAAAAGGAATGAAATTGGGTCATTTGTAGAGACGTCGATGGATCTAGAGACTGTCATACAGAGTGAAGTAAGTCAGAAGGAGAAAAACAAATCTTGTATATTCATGCATATATGTGGAACCTAGAAAAACTGTACAGATTAACCATTTTGCAAGACATAAATAGAGCAACAGATGTAGACAACAAACGTATGGACAACAAGGGGGGAAAGCTGTTGGGGGGGTGGTGGTGGGAGGAGTTGAGAGACTGGGATTGGCATGTATACATTTATATGTATAAAATAGATAACCAATAAGAACCTGCTGTATAAAAATATAAAATAAAATTCAAAATTAAAAAGAAGTAAAATTTAAAAAATAAAACAGAAAAAACAATTATTCCCTACACATACATGTATTTATATGAATAAATTATTTCCATGCTTATATCTGTAAATACAAAAAAGAGGAATAAAATCTACCTTGAACCAAAAACGAAAAAGAGAAAAAAAACACAGAACCCACCAGTTACACAGAGGAAAACCGTATCAGGGCACTTGCTCCAGTTGTAAACAATTCTGAAGTTGGTCAGTGGTGGGGAATCGTCTCCCATTCAGCCAGCAGCCCCCACGCAACAAGCGTCCTCATTGCAAAGCTGGGGCACCGTGCCGAGGCATCTGTGAGTAAACGTGAGCTGAGCCCCAGGCCAGTTGCTGCTGAACTATTCCCACCCGTCCCAGGTAAAACACCTGAATATATACAAGGACTTGAAAGCCTAGAGGAAGGGCCATAGAGCCACACGAGTGACAGCATGCCGGCCGACTTGGTGCCTGCAGGCCAGCCAGGATGGTCCTGGCCCTGGGTGCTTTTCTGGAAGATTTCCATTTCCCTGCCTGAGATACCCGTCCTGTCCCTGCCCCCACTGCTTTTTTCCTTCCTCACCTCTGCCCAGGGAGAAATTCCAGCAGCAGGTATGGGTGACACATCCTCTTCTTTAGCAGGTGGCAGCCTGGCAACTGCTGCAGAAAGTCCAGCAGAGCCCCACTCACACTGGGCCACCCACAAAGCCGTGGCCTCTCACTCCCTCCCACCAGCCCAGCCCCGAGACTGCTGACAGGGCAGAGAAAATGGCGTCAGGCACGGCTGCAGGGGCTCTTGCTGCCTGGAGTGGTATTTATATTGATCTCAACCCAGGCACACCTGGGGAGGGCTGGCCGGCAGGGTAAGGCTGCCCAGGTCAGCCAATCATCACCCCTCAGGGGCTCACAGTTGCAGAAAATGGAACTTGCTGAACCGGCCAGGTCCAAGGAACAGGTGTGGGCTCCTGAGAGTCAGGATAGACAAGGGGCTGCAGCTTTGGCTTGTTTTCTAATCATTTTATCTGGCCCATGAGTGGGAGACAACTTCAAGAAAACCCTCTCCTAATGAGAGGAACCCAGGAGTCAGGGAGAGGAGGGGTGGGTGGTGGTTGGAGACAGAGGCCTGGTGCCCCGGGTGCAGTGGAAGTCTCTGGAAGACCAGGTGGAGGGAGGCCTCACGGAGTGATGCCCAGGGTCACAGACCTGTCGCAGCTGCTGTTTGTTAGTTCAAGTCCTGCTCTGAGGTGCTCTGTGTCAGCTCTGAGCGACAGGTGAGCTGGGGGTGCTCTGCAATGAGGGCTATGTGCACGGTTCCTGTGTGCCCAGCCCTGCCACGGTACCCGCAAGGGTAGCTCTGTATCCTGGGAGGGGCCTGACCACGAGAGCCCCGTGGGCTGGGGTGGGGGTGGGGTACCTGCCCAGGTGAGCTCCATATTCTGGGATTGGTCTGACCACGAGAGCCCCATGGGCTGCTGGGGACCTGGTAAAGGATGTCAGGACAGTCAGTGAAGCCACCGAGGATATACCTCCAGTTGCTCCTAATTCCTACACCCTGCTGGTCATTCTACCAACCACCAGGACATGGTATTCTGTATTAGTCTTCAATGATGCCTTCTTTTGTATTCCATTAGTCCCAGAGTCACAAGAAATTTTGGCTTGTGAGTGGCAGGACTCAACATACAACTAAAACAATACTTCCGGGCCGTCTGGCCCCAAGGGTGCAAAAATTCCCACACCATCTTTGGGGAAAGCTTAGCTAAAGACCTAAAAGTTCTACCTCTGGAAAAGGAAACCCTCCTTCAATATGCAGACGACATTCTGATCACCAGCCCTACTAAGGAGGCCTCTGAACTACCAAGCCAATAAAGGATAGAAGTTGTCCAAGAAAAAGCTCAAATATCACAGACTGCGGTGACCTGCCTGGGCTTCATTCTCACAGAAGGTCAGAGAAGCCCATCCCAGGAAAGGGAAGAAACCATTTTCAGCCTTACCCCTTTCTAAAACTAGAAGACAGCTTAGGGGTTCCTGGGGAGGCCAGGGTTTGCTGCTTCTGGATCCCTAACTACAGTCTACTAGCTGGGCCTCTATATGAAACACTGAAAGGAAAAGATGATGATCCTTTTGAATAGAATCCAGAAGTGGCCTTTCAAGAATGGAAAGAGCAGTCAATTCAGACCCTTGCCCTGGAACTCCCTAATTTAGCTAAACCCTTTGACCTTTACATTCCCGGTGAAAGGTGAATCGCCATTGGAGAATTAGTGCAAAAACTGGGACCACTTGAAATGGAACAATGCAAGAATGCCATCCAGGTAGGATAAACTACGGTCACTAAGGGGCTTGGCCCACTGCCACATCTGGCCAAGATACTGGCGGTATCTAAAAACCTGGAAATCAGCAGCCCAAAAGGCCACCTCCCTCCTAAGGGAAAAGGACCCCACGTGGTGATCCTAACCACCAACCATGCCCTGAAGTTGCAGGGTTCGCTCCGTGGGCACACCGACCTCGAGTGAGGAGGCCCTCCAACTCCAACATCCAGAGAGATAACCGGGGGCAACAGGGCACCATGACGACTCGTGTGAACATCACTTGACCTGGAGTTTCTCTCATAAAACAACAAGAGTGTGTCCCAAAAGAGTAGACTACTGCTTGCAGGACTTACTGCACCCAGAGGGGAGCTAATAATCTTGGCGGGGGAACAGTATACCACACTGTCACCATAGAAAAGCCTACAGACACCGTGATGATGGTGGCCAATAAGACCGGCTGGACTCCTGTTTACTTCAAAAGGCTGTTGACTCAGTAGCCATCATGGTCCTTGGTCACCACTGACCCTGGACTGTCTGGGAGTTGAGCGGGCAGGGCTCTGACACCTGGTGCTGTTTGTACATTAATTCAGGGGCCTAACTGAAGAAAGCGCAGACTACTGGTCAGAGCATCTAGGCTGGCAGAGACGGTCAGCCTAAGGTGGCCGAACAAATGTGGGGCGGGGTGAAACCGGCCCCCACAGCGTCTCTGCACATCTCTTTCCTGGACCCTTAAAGGTCATTAGAATCTATAACACTTCCAATGCTGGTGCTCAGGTGGACGAGCAGGGAGGCAGGGGTCCTGGGGACAATCAACGTCACCGGGAGGCTGCTGGGGAGAAGCTCTGACCCTCGCCCCAGGGTATGAGGGCTCCCAACTCAGCACTCAGCAGTTACAGAAGAAGGGTCTGCACCCTCAGCACTCCAAGAATGAGGAACGGGACAAAAGGCAGAGGAGGGGTTTGTCCCCAGCAAAGCCCATTAAAAATCCCTGGGAGATAAAAATAGAATCTGGGCAATAAAGTCAAGTCTAACCTTTTTTATCCTTTGTGCTTTGTCTAATTTCACGTGCTCCTAGGGTCCCGCATGCAGAGGTTCCACACCCGGCACTTCAGACCAGATTTCCTAGTGCAGAATGGCTGGGTCGACACCTCAGCTCCTGGGGCCCAGTGCAGACTCCACGATATAGAGCCTGAGCTACAGCCAACCCGGCCCTCGAGAGCTCCGCCGCCTCCCTCCCTCCCACTGACTCTGACAGGATCTCTACACAGCAGCCCAGCCCACAGCCCACAGGGTAGTGCATGCTCTCACCTCTCCATTCTCTGATCAAAATATAAAGTTTCCTTTGCTTGTGAACCAAACTCAGTCTCGATCTGTTGGCCCCAATGACACTGGGCAGGGGGACACTTGTTGGGGTCCACTCTGGAGGATCAGTAACAGAAATTGAGACTATTGTAACCTCAATGAACAGATGTGTGAGCCAAACTGTAGTTAACATAGAACAGTGTATAAGGCTCGGGTAAAATAAGATGTTTTTAACACTTCCATTTGATATTTCCATCACTTTTTATAAGCAAGTTCAGTGAAAAGGTTTGTCTTATTTGTCAGGTCAATATTAGAGAAACGAAGTGATTTCTTTCCAAGGATGTACAGCTAATAATCTTGGTTAAACCTTCAATCTTGTTTTAAATGCTTTTCCATTGAAAATGATACCTCTCTTTCAGCTCCCCCATTTCTGAGAAGTATAAAATCTTATAATTTATTATTACCAAAGGGGAAAGGTGGGAGGAGGGATAAATTAACAGTTTGGAATGAACACATACACACTGCTATGTATAAAATAGATCATCAACAAGGAACTACTGTATAGCACAGGGAACTACACTCAACATTTTGCAATAACCTATAAGGGGAAATAATCTGAAAAAGAATAGATATTTTTATTGACATCATCTATCAATGACAGTTAAAGTGTAGCCTAAGGGAAGCTGGTGGTGAGTGCTTCTGACCCTGAAGACTTCAATCATCTAAAGTTTGGACTCTGCCTACTTCCCAAGGCCCTTAATGAACATATGTGTAGCCGTAGCTTAAAAAATTCCCCAGTTTGGGTTTCGGGGAGACACTGATTTTGAAAAAGCCCTGGTGTTCTCCTTACATGAATGGGACTCTTCCTACTGCTAAAACATGTCTGTCACACCCAGAGGATGGTATACCGTCTGATCGGGAAGAGTTTGGAAAAGGCATCTCATCTCCTCATCTCCTGGTGCTCGGGTTCACCCCTCCAGCGTCTTTACTAACAGTCTCCCCACTTGGAGATGTCAGCACTGTCAACATCCTGTTGCGTACAGTTTGGAATTTGTCCAGAGGATGAAGCGGAAGGATGAGGAACAATGAGAGACAAGTCCTAGGTGTTCAGACAGGCACATGTCACTCTAATTTCCAATCAGGAAGACGAATTGACCAAAGGCTAGGGTTGCCCATGGAAACAGTATAGGGCTTGAGGAAATCCCGCTGCTTTGTGGCCAATTCCCATAAACACGAGTTGAACAATGGAACTCAGGGGCAGTAAAATTCACAAAACTGCAGAGTTGAAAATATCCATCACTGAAAAATGTCTTGAGGAAAGTCAGAGAAAAGGACTTGTAAGCAAGGGAGAATGGCAGGAAAGGGATTTGAGGAGGTAGAAAGGACTCGCCATTAAGCACAAGAAAAGGAGCTGAACATTGCCAACATTGCAGTTGGCCAAAAAGGGTGTATGCGTTCTTTTCTGTATATATTCAAGAAAAGGGCATACACTTTTTTAGCCAACCAAACAGGTGGGCACTGGAAGTCAATACTACAAAAGATATCACTTCGCATCAGTCAGAAGAGCCATCCTCATAAAGCGTAAACAACAGAAATGCAGGACAGGGCAACGAGAAGAGGGAGCCCTGTGAGACTTATAGTGGAAATGTATATTGCCAACGGCCATTCTGGAGAAGTGTATTGTGTTTACTAAAGCATCTAAAAAATGAGCTACAGAGCATAGGGCACTTGCACTCATGGGCGTATATCTTGGGAAAAACAAAAATCGAGAGGACACAGGCACCCCAATGTTTACCCCCTCTCTGTTTAAAAGATCCTCGACTAGGATATAACTTAAATGTCTCTGGAGGGAAAAAATGGATAGAGATGTGGTACTTAGGTAGAGTGGAATATTATTCAGCCTGGAAATCAATGAAATATGGCCAGTTGTAACGACTCCGGAGGAGTTACGTATGATCATTCTAAGTGACAGAATTCAAAAAGAAAAAGACACATATCATAAGATATCACTTAAAGGTGGAATCCAAAATGGCTACACATGAAATAAATTACAAAACAAAAACATAGTCAAATATGTAGAAAACACGCATAAGGCTGCTAAACGGGAAAGGTGGGGAGGGGTGAGGCATCATCCAGGAGGTTGAAATTAGCAAAGATACCATTCCAAATACCAAACTGATAATCAACAAGGCCTACACGGTAGCTAAAAGAACTGCACTCAGCACACTCAAGTCACCGGAAAAGAATATATACGACTGGTAAGAATCTGAAAAAGAATTTATTGATGTCTCTCTGTACGTGAATCAAGTGGATGTACAGCAGCAAGAAACAGAGCTTTGAAAATCAGCTGTAACCAATATAGTAATAAATTGAAAAAAATAAACGACAGAGAGACAGAGAAAACCTCTTACAACTTTTCCTCAGGGACGGTGATGCAACATGGATTGAACACATCTAGACCCACAGCAGGATGAGACATAAGGCTGGAAACTGTTTGCGCTAAGAGAAATGTGAGGTTGGGTGAGGAAATGCACACCCTTTAAAGTAATACTACCTGGTAGCCATTCAATGGGTCCCAAATCTGCAGGTTCAAGGGATCTTCCTACAGCTAAAACATGCATGGAAAACCCAGAGGACTGTACACCATGTGATCGGGAGATGTGTCTATAATGCACCTCATTTATCCTCTCCTGGTGCTCCTGCTCACCATTCCAGCCACGCTACTTAGAATCTCCCCACTTGGAGAATCAGCACATTTAAACTTCTGTTTCACACATTTTGCAAATTGTGAGGAGGATGAACGGGAAGAGGGGGAACCAATGAGAGAAGAGTTGTAGGGGTTTGGACGGGCACATATCACTCTAATTTCCCATTAAGAGTAAGAATTAAAGGAAGGCTCAGCCTGCCTCGCCGGAGCCAAAATAGGGCCTGAAGCAATCCTGCGGGTTTGAGGCCAGCTCACAAAAGAGCAACTTAAAAAATGGAGCTCAGGGTCACTGCAATTCACAAACCTGCAGAGTTATAAATGAAAACTAACGTCCAAAAATATGTTGAGGTAAGGCAAAGAAGAGGATCTGAATGCAAGACAGAATTGCAAGAAACAGATTTCAAGAGATAGATTGGACTCGTCTTTAACGCACATGAAAAGCGGCAGAATTTCGACAATGATGCAGTTGGCCCAAAAGGGCGTATGCGTTTTTTCCTGATTATATCCAGGAAAAAACGCATACACACTTTATGGGCAACGAAGCAAGCAAGCAATGCAAATGTGCACAACAAAGAAGTCTCACTTCCCACCGGTCAAAAGGGCCATCCTAAAAAATTGTAAAAACCAGAAATGCAGGACAGGCCATGGAGAACAGGGAGCCTTTATACGCTGATGGGCAGTGTGTGAACTGCCGAGAGCCACTCTGGAGAAGTGTATGGTGGTTCCTAAATCATCTAAAAAACAGAGCTACAGAGCATAGGACACTTCCAATCATGGGAGTATATCTAGGGAAGTCTAAAAATCAACAAGACACAAGCACACCACAGTTTAGGGCTACTCTGTTTACAAGAACCTCAACTTCAGTACACCTTAAATATCCCAGGAAAGAGAACAATGGATAAAGAAGATGTGGTACTTATGTACAATGGAATATCTCTTCACCATGAAATCAATGTAATAAGGCTAGTAGAAGGATAAAGAGTGGATTTAGGTCCGATAATACTACTTGAAATAAGTCAAACAGAAAAAGAAACATATCATAAGATATCACTTATAGAGGGAGGGTAAATATGGCTGCACAAGAAATGAATTACAGAACAGAACAGTGTCTCACATTTAGAAAACACACTTATGTCAGCTTAAGGGGAAAGGAGAGGTGGGGTGATGCATAAAACCAGAGTTTGAAATTAGCACAGATACCGTTCAATAAACCAAATAGGTATTAGACAAGATCTACACCTTGCTCAATGAACAGGCCTCAACACACCCTATACACCGCAGAGAAATATATCTGAGGAATAAGAATCTTAAAACCCATGTATTGATATATCTCCATAAGGGAATCAAGTGTGTGCAGAGCGGCACAAACACAGCAGTGAAAAGGAGCTAAACCCCATTATAGAAATAAATTTTAAAAACAAAACGCTGAAACAATGAAAGAGAGAAAAATTCTTACAAAATTCGCTCAGGGGCTGTGATGCAACCTGGATTGACCACATATAAACCCACAGCTGGATAAGACATAAGGCTGGACACTTGGGGCTGACAGGATTGGTGAGCTTTGGTGAGCAACTGCCGAAAGTTTAATGCAATACTTCATGCTACTCAGTCCAAGGGTCCCAACACTCCAGGTTGAAGGGAATCTTCCTACAGCTAAACCATGCTTGGGAAACCCAGCGACTGGTATACCATATGATCGGGAAAGGTTTCTAAAACGCACCTCATTTTTCCTCTCCTGGGGCTCCGGATCGACATTCCAGCCGCTTTACTAACAACATCCCCACATGGAGTCAATGCCTTTAAGTTCTGGTATCGCACAGTCTGCAGTTAGTGCAGAGGATGAATGGGAATAGGGGGAACCAGTGAGAAACTAGCTGTAGCGGTTTCAATGGGCACATGTCACTCTAATATCACATCAGTAAGAAGAATTAACCAAAGGCACAGCAAGGTGCCCCAGAAGAAAAATAGGGCTTCAAGGAATCCTGTGGTTATGGGGCAAGACCACAAAAATAAGAGCTAAAAAATGGAGCTAAGGGCCACTGCAATTCAAAAACCTGCAGAGTTATAAAGGCCAACTATTTTTAAAAAATATATTGAGGTAAGGCTATGAAGAGGCATTGAAAGCAAGGCAGAATTGCAGGAAACCGATTTCAGGAGGTAGACTGGAATTGCATTGAAAGCATATGAAGAGAGTCAGAAACTCGACAATGATGCACTTGGCCAAAAAGGGCGTATGCGTTTTTTCCTGAATATATTCAGGAAAAAACGCATAAGCATTTTTTGGCCAACCAAGCAATCTTGCAAAGGAAATCTGCACTACAATGAAGTCTCACTTCCACCCGGTCAAAAGGGCCATCTGAAAAAAGTGTAAAATCCATAAAGGCACGACAGGCCATGGAGAACTGGGAGCCTTGTTATGCTGATGGGCGGGATGTAAATTGCCAACAGACACTTGGGAGAAGTGTATGGTGTTTCCTGAAACATCTAAAAAACAAAGCAACAGAGCCTAGGGCACTTCCACTTATGGTCCTATAGCTTAGGGAAATTAAAATCAAAAAGACACAGCCACCCCAAAGTGTGGGACGGCTCTGTTTACAAGAACCTCGTTTACGGTACAAGTTCAATATCACAGAAAGTGAAAAATGGATAAAGAACCTGTGGTACTTACGTACAATGCAATATCACTCAGCAATGAAATCTATGTCATCAGGCCAGTAGCAGCATAATGAGTGGATTCAGGTATGATGATTCGAACTGAAATAAGTCACACAGAAAAGAAACATCATAAGGTATCACTAATACACAGAATGTGAACTTGGCTACACATGAACTGAATTACAAAACAGAACAGTGTCTCAAGTTTAGAAAACCAACTTACGCTTGCTTAAGGGGGAAGGTGAGTTGGGGTGCTGCATAAAACCAGAGATTGAAATGAGCACAGATAAAGTTCCTTAAGCCAAATATGGAATAGACAAGAGCTACTCCTTGCTCAACGAAATGGACTCAACACCCCATATTAAACGCCTAAGAATGTACCTGACTAGTAAGTATCTTAAAACCTATGGATTGCTATGTCTCCGAAAGAGAATCAAGCGTGTGTACAGGGGCATAAACGCAGCAGTGATAGGATTGGAGAGGTTCGGTGAGCAAATGAAGACCCTTTGAAGTCATATTGCATGGTACCCATTCCACGGGTCTCAACTCTCCAGGTTTAAGGTATTCTTCCTTCAGCTAAAACATGCATGTGGAACCCCGAGTATGATCAACCGTGTGAACGGGAGACGTGTTCAAATATGTCTCAGTTTTCCTCCCCTGGTACTCGGGTGCAACATTCCAGACCCTTTACTAACACTCTCCCAACTTGGAGAGTCAGCGCCTTTAACCTCCTGTTTGGCCCAGTTTGCAATTTCTGCGGAAGATGAACAGGAATAGGGAGAACCAATGAGAGACTAGCTGGAGGTGTCTGGACGGGCAAATTTAACTCTCATTTCCCACCAGGAAGAGGAAATAACCAAAGGCTCAGCGTGCCGTGCCGGAACCAGATTAGGGCCTGAAGCCATCCTGCGGTGTTGCGGCCAGCTCAAAAGAAAGCGAGTTGAAGAAAGGAGCTCAGGGTCTCTGTAATTCACAAACCTGCAGAGTTATAAATGACAGCTATCGTCCAAAAATAGACTGAAGTAAGGCTTCCAAGAGGACTTGAAAGCGGGGCAGAATTGCAGGATACCGATTTCAGGAGGTAGACTGGAATTGCATTGAAAGCGTAGGAAAAGAGGCAGAACGTCCACAATGATGCACTTTGCCAAAAGGGCATATGCGTTTTTTCCTGAATATATTCAGGAGAAAACGCATACGCCCTTTTTGGCCAACCAAGCAAGCTTGCAAAGGAAATCTGCACTACAATGAAGTCTCACTTCCCCCCGGTCAAAAGGGCCATCAGAATAAAGTGTAAAATCCAGAAAGGCAGGACAGGCCATGGAGAACTGGGAGCCTTGTTATGCTGATGGGCGGGATGTAAATTGCCAACAGACACTTGGGAGAAGTGTATGGTGTTTCCTGAAACATCTAAAAAACAAAGCAACAGAGCCTAGGGCACTTCCACTTATGGTCCTATAGCTTAGGGAAATTAATATCAAAAAGACACAGCAACCCCAAAATTTGGGACGGCTCTTTTTACAGGAATCTCTTCTACGGCACAAGTTAAATATCCCAGAGAGCAAATAATGGATAAAGAAGTTGCGGTACTTCTGTACAACAGAATACCACTCAGCAATGAAATCTATGTCACCAGGCCCGTACCAGCATAATGAGTGGATTGAGGCACGATGATTCTAAGTGAAATAAGTCACACAGAAAAAGAAACATCATAAGGTATCACTAATACACGGAATGTGAACTTGGCTACACATGAACTGAATTACAAAACAGAACAGGGTCTCAAGTTTAGAAAACCAACTTATGCCTGCTTAAGGGGGAAGGTGAGTTGGGGTGCTGCATAAAAGCAGAGTTTGAAATTAGCACAGATACCGTTCCATAAGCCAAATATGTAATAGACAAGAGCTACCCCTTGCTCAACGAAATGGATTCAACAATGAGGTATCACCTCACACCTGGTAGAATAGGCATCATTGAAAATCTACAAACAAAAAATGCTGGAAAGGGTGTGGAGAAAAGGAACCCTCTTCCACTATTGTTGGGAATATAAATTGATACAGTCATTATGGAGAACAATATGGAATTTCTTAAGAAACTAACAATAGAATTACCATATGATACAGCAATCCCAGTACTGGACATATACCCAGACAAAACCATAAATCAAAAAGGGTCATTCACCGCAATGTTCATTGCATCACTATTTACAATATCGAGGTAATGGAAGCAACCTAAATGCCCACAGACAGACGAATGCATAAAGCTGTGGTACATATATAAAATGGAATATTACTAAGCCATGAAAAGGAATGAAATTGGGTCATTTGTAGAGACGTCGATGGATCTAGAGACTGTCATACAGAGTGAAGTAAGTCAGAAAGAGAAAAACAAATCTTGTATATTCATGCATATATGTGGAACCTAGAAAAACTGTACAGATTAACCATTTTGCAAGGCATAAATAGAGCAACAGATGTAGACAACAAACGTATGGACAACAAGGGGGGAAAGCTGTTGGGGGGGTGGTGGTGGGAGGAGTTGAGAGACTGGGATTGGCATGTATACATTTATATGTATAAAATAGATAACCAATAAGAACCTGCTGTATAAAAATATAAAATAAAATTCAAAATTAAAAAGAAGTAAAATTTAAAAAATAAAACAGAAAAAACAATTATTCCCTGCACATACATGTATTTATATGAATAAATTATTTCCATGCTTATATCTGTAAATACAAAAAAGAGGAATAAAATCTACCTTGAACCAAAAACGAAAAAGAGAAAAAAAACACAGAACCCACCAGTTCCACAGAGGAAAACCGTATCAGGGCACTTGCTCCAGTTGTAAACAATTCTGAAGTTGGTCAGTGGTGGGGAATCGTCTCCCATTCAGCCAGCAGCCCCCACGCAACAAGCGTCCTCATTGCAAAGCTGGGGCACCGTGCCGAGGCATCTGTGAGTAAACGTGAGCTGAGCCCCAGGCCAGTTGCTGCTGAACTATTCCCACCCGTCCCAGGTAAAACACCTGAATATATACAAGGACTTGAAAGCCTAGAGGAAGGGCCATAGAGCCACACGAGTGACAGCATGCCGGCCGACTTGGTGCCTGCAGGCCAGCCAGGATGGTCCTGGCCCTGGGTGCTCTTCTGGAAGATTTCCATTTCCCTGCCTGAGATACCCGTCCTGTCCCTGCCCCCACTGCTTTTTTCCTTCCTCACCTCTGCCCAGGGAGAAATTCCAGCAGCAGGTATGGGTGACACATCCTCTTCTTTAGCAGGTGGCAGCCTGGCAACTGCTGCAGAAAGTCCAGCAGAGCCCCACTCACACTGGGCCACCCACAAAGCCGTGGCCTCTCACTCCCTCCCACCAGCCCAGCCCCGAGACTGCTGACAGGGCAGAGAAAATGGCGTCAGGCACGGCTGCAGGGGCTCTTGCTGCCTGGAGTGGTATTTATATTGATCTCAACCCAGGCACACCTGGGGAGGGCTGGCCGGCACGGTAAGGCTGCCCAGGTCAGCCAATCATCACCCCTCAGGGGCTCACAGTTGCAGAAAATGGAACTTGCTGAACCGGCCAGGTCCAAGGAACAGGTGTGGGCTCCTGAGAGTCAGGATAGACAAGGGGCTGCAGCTTTGGCTTGTTTTCTAATCATTTTATCTGGCCCATGAGTGGGAGACAACTTCAAGAAAACCCTCTCCTAATGAGAGGAACCCAGGAGTCAGGGAGAGGAGGGGTGGATGGTGGTTGGAGACAGAGGCCTGGTGCCCCGGGTGCAGTGGAAGTCTCTGGAAGACCAGGTGGAGGGAGGCCTCACGGAGTGATGCCCAGGGTCACAGACCTGTCGCAGCTGCTGTTTGTTAGTTCAAGTCCTGCTCTGAGGTGCTCTGTGTCAGCTCTGAGCGACAGGTGAGCTGGGGGTGCTCTGCAATGAGGGCTATGTGCACGGTTCCTGTGTGCCCAGCCCTGCCACGGTACCCGCAAGGGTAGCTCTGTATCCTGGGAGGGGCCTGACCACGAGAGCCCCGTGGGCTGGGGTGGGGGTGGGGTACCTGCCCAGGTGAGCTCCATATTCTGGGATTGGTCTGACCACGAGAGCCCCATGGGCTGCTGGGGACCTGGTAAAGGATGTCAGGACAGTCAGTGAAGCCACCGAGGATATACCTCCAGTTGCTCCTAATTCCTACACCCTGCTGGTCATTCTACCAACCACCAGGACATGGTATTCTGTATTAGTCTTCAATGATGCCTTCTTTTGTATTCCATTAGTCCCAGAGTCACAAGAAATTTTGGCTTGTGAGTGGCAGGACTCAACATACAACTAAAACAATACTTCCGGGCCGTCTGGCCCCAAGGGTGCAAAAATTCCCACACCATCTTTGGGGAAAGCTTAGCTAAAGACCTAAAAGTTCTACCTCTGGAAAAGGAAACCCTCCTTCAATATGCAGACGACATTCTGATCACCAGCCCTACTAAGGAGGCCTCTGAACTACCAAGCCAATAAAGGATAGAAGTTGTCCAAGAAAAAGCTCAAATATCACAGACTGCGGTGACCTGCCTGGGCTTCATTCTCACAGAAGGTCAGAGAAGCCCATCCCAGGAAAGGGAAGAAACCATTTTCAGCCTTACCCCTTTCTAAAACTAGAAGACAGCTTAGGGGTTCCTGGGGAGGCCAGGGTTTGCTGCTTCTGGATCCCTAACTACAGTCTACTAGCTGGGCCTCTATATGAAACACTGAAAGGAAAAGATGATGATCCTTTTGAATAGAATCCAGAAGTGGCCTTTCAAGAATGGAAAGAGCAGTCAATTCAGACCCTTGCCCTGGAACTCCCTAATTTAGCTAAACCCTTTGACCTTTACATTCCCGGTGAAAGGTGAATCGCCATTGGAGAATTAGTGCAAAAACTGGGACCACTTGAAATGGAACAATGCAAGAATGCCATCCAGGTAGGATAAACTATGGTCACTAAGGGGCTTGGCCCACTGCCACATCTGGCCAAGATACTGGCGGTATCTAAAAACCTGGAAATCAGCAGCCCAAAAGGCCACCTCCCTCCTAAGGGAAAAGGACCCCACGTGGTGATCCTAACCACCAACCATGCCCTGAAGTTGCAGGGTTCGCTCCGTGGGCACACCGACCTCGAGTGAGGAGGCCCTCCAACTCCAACATCCAGAGAGATAACCGGGGGCAACAGGGCACCATGACGACTCGTGTGAACATCACTTGACCTGGAGTTTCTCTCATAAAACAACAAGAGTGTGTCCCAAAAGAGTAGACTACTGCTTGCAGGACTTACTGCACCCAGAGGGGAGCTAATAATCTTGGCGGGGGAACAGTATACCACACTGTCACCATAGAAAAGCCTACAGACACCGTGATGATGGTGGCCAATAAGACCGGCTGGACTCCTGTTTACTTCAAAAGGCTGTTGACTCAGTAGCCATCATGGTCCTTGGTCACCACTGACCCTGGACTGTCTGGGAGTTGAGCGGGCAGGGCTCTGACACCTGGTGCTGTTTGTACGTTAATTCAGGGGCCTAACTAAAGAAAGCGCAGACTACTGGTCAGAGCATCTAGGCTGGCAGAGACGGTCAGCCTAAGGTGGCCGAACAAATGTGGGGCGGGGTGAAACCGGCCCCCACAGTGTCTCTGCACATCTCTTTCCTGGACCCTTAAAGGTCATTAGAATCTATAACACTTCCAATGCTGGTGCTCAGGTGGACGAGCAGGGAGGCAGGGGTCCTGGGGACAATCAACGTCACCGGGAGGCTGCTGGGGAGAAGCTCTGACCCTCGCCCCAGGGTATGAGGGCTCCCAACTCAGCACTCAGCAGTTACAGAAGAAGGGTCTGCACCCTCAGCACTCCAAGAATGAGGAACGGGACAAAAGGCAGAGGAGGGGTTTGTCCCCAGCAAAGCCCATTAAAAATCCCTGGGAGATAAAAATAGAATCTGGGCAATAAAGTCAAGTCTAACCTTTTTTATCCTTTGTGCTTTGTCTAATTTCACGTGCTCCTAGGGTCCCGCATGCAGAGGTTCCACACCCGGCACTTCAGACCAGATTTCCTAGTGCAGAATGGCTGGGTCGACACCTCAGCTCCTGGGGCCCAGTGCAGACTCCACGATATAGAGCCTGAGCTACAGCCAACCCGGCCCTCGAGAGCTCCGCCGCCTCCCTCCCTCCCACTGACTCTGACAGGATCTCTACACAGCAGCCCAGCCCACAGCCCACGGGGTAGTGCATGCTCTCACCTCTCCATTCTCTGATCAAAATATAAAGTTTCCTTTGCTTGTGAACCAAACTCAGTCTCGATCTGTTGGCCCCAATGACACTGGGCAGGGGGACACTTGTTGGGGTCCACTCTGGAGGATCAGTAACAGAAATTGAGACTATTGTAACCTCAATGAACAGATGTGTGAGCCAAACTGTAGTTAACATAGAACAGTGTATAAGGCTCGGGTAAAATAAGATGTTTTTAACACTTCCATTTGATATTTCCATCACTTTTTATAAGCAAGTTCAGTGAAAAGGTTTGTCTTATTTGTCAGGTCAATATTAGAGAAACGAAGTGATTTCTTTCCAAGGATGTACAGCTAATAATCTTGGTTAAACCTTCAATCTTGTTTTAAATGCTTTTCCATTGAAAATGATACCTCTCTTTCAGCTCCCCCATTTCTGAGAAGTATAAAATCTTATAATTTATTATTACCAAAGGGGAAAGGTGGGAGGAGGGATAAATTAACAGTTTGGAATGAACACATACACACTGCTATGTATAAAATAGATCATCAACAAGGAACTACTGTATAGCACAGGGAACTACACTCAACATTTTGCAATAACCTATAAGGGGAAATAATCTGAAAAAGAATAGATATTTTTATTGACATCATCTATCAATGACAGTTAAAGTGTAGCCTAAGGGAAGCTGGTGGTGAGTGCTTCTGACCCTGAAGACTTCAATCATCTAAAGTTTGGACTCTGCCTACTTCCCAAGGCCCTTAATGAACATATGTGTAGCCGTAGCTTAAAAACTTCCCCAGTTTGGGTTTCGGGGAGACACTGATTTTGAAAAAGCCCTGGTGTTCTCCTTACATGAATGGGACTCTTCCTACTGCTAAAACATGTCTGTCACACCCAGAGGATGGTATACCGTCGGATCGGGAAGAGTTTGGAAAAGGCATCTCATCTCCTCATCTCCTGGTGCTCGGGTTCACCCCTCCAGCGTCTTTACTAACAGTCTCCCCACTTGGAGATGTCAGCACTGTCAACATCCTGTTGCGTACAGTTTGGAATTTGTCCAGAGGATGAAGCGGAAGGATGAGGAACAATGAGAGACAAGTCCTAGGTGTTCAGACAGGCACATGTCACTCTAATTTCCAATCAGGAAGACGAATTGACCAAAGGCTAGGGTTGCCCATGGAAACAGTATAGGGCTTGAGGAAATCCCACTGCTTTGTGGCCAGTTCCCATAAACACGAGTTGAACAATGGAACTCAGGGGCAGTAAAATTCACAAAACTGCAGAGTTGAAAATATCCATCACTGAAAAATGTCTTGAGGAAAGTCAGAGAAAAGGACTTGTAAGCAAGGGAGAATGGCAGGAAAGGGATTTGAGGAGGTAGAAAGGACTCGCCATTAAGCACAAGAAAAGGAGCTGAACATTGCCAACATTGCAGTTGGCCAAAAAGGGTGTATGCGTTCTTTTCTGTATATATTCAAGAAAAGGGCATACACTTTTTTAGCCAACCAAACAGGTGGGCACTGGAAGTCAATACTACAAAAGATATCACTTCGCATCAATCAGAAGAGCCATCCTCATAAAGCGTAAACAACAGAAATGCAGGACAGGGCAACGAGAAGAGGGAGCCCTGTGAGACTTATAGTGGAAATGTATATTGCCAACGGCCATTCTGGAGAAGTGTATTGTGTTTACTAAAGCATCTAAAAAATGAGCTACAGAGCATAGGGCACTTGCACTCATGGGCGTATATCTTGGGAAAAACAAAAATCGAGAGGACACAGGCACCCCAATGTTTACCCCCTCTCTGTTTAAAAGATCCTCGACTAGGATATAACTTAAATGTCTCTGGAGGGAAAAAATGGATAGAGATGTGGTACTTAGGTAGAGTGGAATATTATTCAGCCTGGAAATCAATGAAATATGGCCAGTTGTAACGACTCCGGAGGAGTTACGTATGATCATTCTAAGTGACAGAATTCAAAAAGAAAAAGACACATATCATAAGATATCACTTAAAGGTGGAATCCAAAATGGCTACACATGAAATAAATTACAAAACAAAAACATAGTCAAATATGTAGAAAACACGCATAAGGCTGCTAAACGGGAAAGGTGGGGAGGGGTGAGGCATCATCCAGGAGGTTGAAATTAGCAAAGATACCATTCCAAATACCAAACTGATAATCAACAAGGCCTACACGGTAGCTAAAAGAACTGCACTCAGCACACTCAAGTCACCGGAAAAGAATATATACGACTGGTAAGAATCTGAAAAAGAATTTATTGATGTCTCTCTGTACGTGAATCAAGTGGATGTACAGCAGCAAGAAACAGAGCTTTGAAAATCAGCTGTAACCAATATAGTAATAAATTGAAAAAAATAAACGACAGAGAGACAGAGAAAACCTCTTACAACTTTTCCTCAGGGACGGTGATGCAACATGGATTGAACACATCTAGACCCACAGCAGGATGAGACATAAGGCTGGAAACTGTTTGCGCTAAGAGAAATGTGAGGTTGGGTGAGGAAATGCACACCCTTTAAAGTAATACTACCTGGTAGCCATTCAATGGGTCCCAAATCTGCAGGTTCAAGGGATCTTCCTACAGCTAAAACATGCATGGAAAACCCAGAGGACTGTACACCATGTGATCGGGAGATGTGTCTATAATGCACCTCATTTATCCTCTCCTGGTGCTCCTGCTCACCATTCCAGCCACGCTACTTAGAATCTCCCCACTTGGAGAATCAGCACATTTAAACTTCTGTTTCACACATTTTGCAAATTGTGAGGAGGATGAACGGGAAGAGGGGGAACCAATGAGAGAAGAGTTGTAGGGGTTTGGACGGGCACATATCACTCTAATTTCCCATTAAGAGTAAGAATTAAAGGAAGGCTCAGCCTGCCTCGCCGGAGCCAAAATAGGGCCTGAAGCAATCCTGCAGGTTTGAGGCCAGCTCACAAAAGAGCAACTTAAAAAATGGAGCTCAGGGTCACTGCAATTCACAAACCTGCAGAGTTATAAATGAAAACTAACGTCCAAAAATATGTTGAGGTAAGGCAAAGAAGAGGATCTGAATGCAAGACAGAATTGCAAGAAACAGATTTCAAGAGATAGATTGGACTCGTCTTTAACGCACATGAAAAGCGGCAGAATTTCGACAATGATGCAGTTGGCCCAAAAGGGCGTATGCGTTTTTTCCTGATTATATCCAGGAAAAAACGCATACACACTTTATGGGCAACGAAGCAAGCAAGCAATGCAAATGTGCACAACAAAGAAGTCTCACTTCCCACCGGTCAAAAGGGCCATCCTAAAAAATTGTAAAAACCAGAAATGCAGGACAGGCCATGGAGAACAGGGAGCCTTTATACGCTGATGGGCAGTGTGTGAACTGCCGAGAGCCACTCTGGAGAAGTGTATGGTGGTTCCTAAATCATCTAAAAAACAGAGCTACAGAGCATAGGACACTTCCAATCATGGGAGTATATCTAGGGAAGTCTAAAAATCAACAAGACACAAGCACACCACAGTTTAGGGCTACTCTGTTTACAAGAACCTCAACTTCAGTACACCTTAAATATCCCAGGAAAGAGAACAATGGATAAAGAAGATGTGGTACTTATGTACAATGGAATATCTCTTCACCATGAAATCAATGTAATAAGGCTAGTAGAAGGATAAAGAGTGGATTTAGGTCCGATAATACTACTTGAAATAAGTCAAACAGAAAAAGAAACATATCATAAGATATCACTTATAGAGGGAGGGTAAATATGGCTGCACAAGAAATGAATTACAGAACAGAACAGTGTCTCACATTTAGAAAACACACTTATGTCAGCTTAAGGGGAAAGGAGAGGTGGGGTGATGCATAAAACCAGAGTTTGAAATTAGCACAGATACCGTTCAATAAACCAAATAGGTATTAGACAAGATCTACACCTTGCTCAATGAACAGGCCTCAACACATCCTATACACCGCAGAGAAATATATCTGAGGAATAAGAATCTTAAAACCCATGTATTGATATATCTCCATAAGGGAATCAAGTGTGTGCAGAGCGGCACAAACACAGCAGTGAAAAGGAGCTAAACCCCATTATAGAAATAAATTTTAAAAACAAAACGCTGAAACAATGAAAGAGAGAAAAATTCTTACAAAATTCGCTCAGGGGCTGTGATGCAACCTGGATTGACCACATATAAACCCACAGCTGGATAAGACATAAGGCTGGACACTTGGGGCTGACAGGATTGGTGAGCTTTGGTGAGCAACTGCCGAAAGTTTAATGCAATACTTCATGCTACTCAGTCCAAGGGTCCCAACACTCCAGGTTGAAGGGAATCTTCCTACAGCTAAACCATGCTTGGGAAACCCAGCGACTGGTATACCATATGATCGGGAAAGGTTTCTAAAACGCACCTCATTTTTCCTCTCCTGGGGCTCCGGATCGACATTCCAGCCGCTTTACTAACAACATCCCCACATGGAGTCAATGCCTTTAAGTTCTGGTATCGCACAGTCTGCAGTTAGTGCAGAGGATGAATGGGAATAGGGGGAACCAGTGAGAAACTAGCTGTAGCGGTTTCAATGGGCACATGTCACTCTAATATCACATCAGTAAGAAGAATTAACCAAAGGCACAGCAAGGTGCCCCAGAAGAAAAATAGGGCTTCAAGGAATCCTGTGGTTATGGGGCAAGACCACAAAAATAAGAGCTAAAAAATGGAGCTAAGGGCCACTGCAATTCAAAAACCTGCAGAGTTATAAAGGCCAACTATTTTTAAAAAATATATTGAGGTAAGGCTATGAAGAGGCATTGAAAGCAAGGCAGAATTGCAGGAAACCAATTTCAGGAGGTAGACTGGAATTGCACTGAAAGCATATGAAGAGAGTCAGAAACTCGACAATGATGCACTTGGCCAAAAAGGGCGTATGCGTTTTTTCCTGAATATATTCAGGAAAAAACGCATAAGCATTTTTTGGCCAACCAAGCAATCTTGCAAAGGAAATCTGCACTACAATGAAGTCTCACTTCCACCCGGTCAAAAGGGCCATCTGAAAAAAGTGTAAAATCCATAAAGGCACGACAGGCCATGGAGAACTGGGAGCCTTGTTATGCTGATGGGCGGGATGTAAATTGCCAACAGACACTTGGGAGAAGTGTATGGTGTTTCCTGAAACATCTAAAAAACAAAGCAACAGAGCCTAGGGCACTTCCACTTATGGTCCTATAGCTTAGGGAAATTAAAATCAAAAAGACACAGCCACCCCAAAGTGTGGGACGGCTCTGTTTACAAGAACCTCGTTTACGGTACAAGTTCAATATCACAGAAAGTGAAAAATGGATAAAGAACCTGTGGTACTTACGTACAATGCAATATCACTCAGCAATGAAATCTATGTCATCAGGCCAGTAGCAGCATAATGAGTGGATTCAGGTATGATGATTCGAACTGAAATAAGTCACACAGAAAAGAAACATCATAAGGTATCACTAATACACAGAATGTGAACTTGGCTACACATGAACTGAATTACAAAACAGAACAGTGTCTCAAGTTTAGAAAACCAACTTACGCTTGCTTAAGGGGGAAGGTGAGTTGGGGTGCTGCATAAAACCAGAGATTGAAATGAGCACAGATAAAGTTCCTTAAGCCAAATATGGAATAGACAAGAGCTACTCCTTGCTCAACGAAATGGACTCAACACCCCATATTAAACGCCTAAGAATGTACCTGACTAGTAAGTATCTTAAAACCTATGGATTGCTATGTCTCCGAAAGAGAATCAAGCGTGTGTACAGGGGCATAAACGCAGCAGTGATAGGATTGGAGAGGTTCGGTGAGCAAATGAAGACCCTTTGAAGTCATATTGCATGGTACCCATTCCACGGGTCTCAACTCTCCAGGTTTAAGGTATTCTTCCTTCAGCTAAAACATGCATGTGGAACCCCGAGTATGATCAACCGTGTGAACGGGAGACGTGTTCAAATATGTCTCAGTTTTCCTCCCCTGGTACTCGGGTGCAACATTCCAGACCCTTTACTAACACTCTCCCAACTTGGAGAGTCAGCGCCTTTAACCTCCTGTTTGGCCCAGTTTGCAATTTCTGCGGAAGATGAACAGGAATAGGGAGAACCAATGAGAGACTAGCTGGAGGTGTCTGGACGGGCAAATTTAACTCTCATTTCCCACCAGGAAGAGGAAATAACCAAAGGCTCAGCGTGCCGTGCCGGAACCAGATTAGGGCCTGAAGCCATCCTGCGGTGTTGCGGCCAGCTCAAAAGAAAGCGAGTTGAAGAAAGGAGCTCAGGGTCTCTGTAATTCACAAACCTGCAGAGTTATAAATGACAGCTATCGTCCAAAAATAGACTGAAGTAAGGCTTCCAAGAGGACTTGAAAGCGGGGCAGAATTGCAGGATACCGATTTCAGGAGGTAGACTGGAATTGCATTGAAAGCGTAGGAAAAGAGGCAGAACGTCCACAATGATGCACTTTGCCAAAAGGGCATATGCGTTTTTTCCTGAATATATTCAGGAGAAAACGCATACGCCCTTTTTGGCCAACCAAGCAAGCTTGCAAAGGAAATCTGCACTACAATGAAGTCTCACTTCCCCCCGGTCAAAAGGGCCATCAGAATAAAGTGTAAAATCCAGAAAGGCAGGACAGGCCATGGAGAACTGGGAGCCTTGTTATGCTGATGGGCGGGATGTAAATTGCCAACAGACACTTGGGAGAAGTGTATGGTGTTTCCTGAAACATCTAAAAAACAAAGCAACAGAGCCTAGGGCACTTCCACTTATGGTCCTATAGCTTAGGGAAATTAATATCAAAAAGACACAGCAACCCCAAAATTTGGGACGGCTCTTTACAGGAATCTCTTCTACGGCACAAGTTAAATATCCCAGAGAGCAAATAATGGATAAAGAAGTTGCGGTACTTCTGTACAACAGAATACCACTCAGCAATGAAATCTATGTCACCAGGCCCGTACCAGCATAATGAGTGGATTGAGGCACGATGATTCTAAGTGAAATAAGTCACACAGAAAAAGAAACATCATAAGGTATCACTAATACACGGAATGTGAACTTGGCTACACATGAACTGAATTACAAAACAGAACAGGGTCTCAAGTTTAGAAAACCAACTTATGCCTGCTTAAGGGGGAAGGTGAGTTGGGGTGCTGCATAAAAGCAGAGTTTGAAATTAGCACAGATACCGTTCCATAAGCCAAATATGTAATAGACAAGAGCTACCCCTTGCTCAACGAAATGGATTCAACAATGAGGTATCACCTCACACCTGGTAGAATAGGCATCATTGAAAATCTACAAACAAAAAATGCTGGAAAGGGTGTGGAGAAAAGGAACCCTCTTCCACTATTGTTGGGAATATAAATTGATACAGTCATTATGGAGAACAATATGGAATTTCTTAAGAAACTAACAATAGAATTACCATATGATACAGCAATCCCAGTACTGGACATATACCCAGACAAAACCATAAATCAAAAAGGGTCATTCACCGCAATGTTCATTGCATCACTATTTACAATATCGAGGTAATGGAAGCAACCTAAATGCCCACAGACAGACGAATGCATAAAGCTGTGGTACATATATAAAATGGAATATTACTAAGCCATGAAAAGGAATGAAATTGGGTCATTTGTAGAGACGTCGATGGATCTAGAGACTGTCATACAGAGTGAAGTAAGTCAGAAAGAGAAAAACAAATCTTGTATATTCATGCATATATGTGGAACCTAGAAAAACTGTACAGATTAACCATTTTGCAAGGCATAAATAGAGCAACAGATGTAGACAACAAACGTATGGACAACAAGGGGGGAAAGCTGTTGGGGGGGTGGTGGTGGGAGGAGTTGAGAGACTGGGATTGGCATGTATACATTTATATGTATAAAATAGATAACCAATAAGAACCTGCTGTATAAAAATATAAAATAAAATTCAAAATTAAAAAGAAGTAAAATTTAAAAAATAAAACAGAAAAAACAATTATTCCCTGCACATACATGTATTTATATGAATAAATTATTTCCATGCTTATATCTGTAAATACAAAAAAGAGGAATAAAATCTACCTTGAACCAAAAACGAAAAAGAGAAAAAAAACACAGAACCCACCAGTTACACAGAGGAAAACCGTATCAGGGCACTTGCTCCAGTTGTAAACAATTCTGAAGTTGGTCAGTGGTGGGGAATCGTCTCCCATTCAGCCAGCAGCCCCCACGCAACAAGCGTCCTCATTGCAAAGCTGGGGCACCGTGCCGAGGCATCTGTGAGTAAACGTGAGCTGAGCCCCAGGCCAGTTGCTGCTGAACTATTCCCACCCGTCCCAGGTAAAACACCTGAATATATACAAGGACTTGAAAGCCTAGAGGAAGGGCCATAGAGCCACACGAGTGACAGCATGCCGGCCGACTTGGTGCCTGCAGGCCAGCCAGGATGGTCCTGGCCCTGGGTGCTCTTCTGGAAGATTTCCATTTCCCTGCCTGAGATACCCGTCCTGTCCCTGCCCCCACTGCTTTTTTCCTTCCTCACCTCTGCCCAGGGAGAAATTCCAGCAGCAGGTATGGGTGACACATCCTCTTCTTTAGCAGGTGGCAGCCTGGCAACTGCTGCAGAAAGTCCAGCAGAGCCCCACTCACACTGGGCCACCCACAAAGCCGTGGCCTCTCACTCCCTCCCACCAGCCCAGCCCCGAGACTGCTGACAGGGCAGAGAAAATGGCGTCAGGCACGGCTGCAGGGGCTCTTGCTGCCTGGAGTGGTATTTATATTGATCTCAACCCAGGCACACCTGGGGAGGGCTGGCCGGCACGGTAAGGCTGCCCAGGTCAGCCAATCATCACCCCTCAGGGGCTCACAGTTGCAGAAAATGGAACTTGCTGAACCGGCCAGGTCCAAGGAACAGGTGTGGGCTCCTGAGAGTCAGGATAGACAAGGGGCTGCAGCTTTGGCTTGTTTTCTAATCATTTTATCTGGCCCATGAGTGGGAGACAACTTCAAGAAAACCCTCTCCTAATGAGAGGAACCCAGGAGTCAGGGAGAGGAGGGGTGGATGGTGGTTGGAGACAGAGGCCTGGTGCCCCGGGTGCAGTGGAAGTCTCTGGAAGACCAGGTGGAGGGAGGCCTCACGGAGTGATGCCCAGGGTCACAGACCTGTCGCAGCTGCTGTTTGTTAGTTCAAGTCCTGCTCTGAGGTGCTCTGTGTCAGCTCTGAGCGACAGGTGAGCTGGGGGTGCTCTGCAATGAGGGCTATGTGCACGGTTCCTGTGTGCCCAGCCCTGCCACGGTACCCGCAAGGGTAGCTCTGTATCCTGGGAGGGGCCTGACCACGAGAGCCCCGTGGGCTGGGGTGGGGGTGGGGTACCTGCCCAGGTGAGCTCCATATTCTGGGATTGGTCTGACCACGAGAGCCCCATGGGCTGCTGGGGACCTGGTAAAGGATGTCAGGACAGTCAGTGAAGCCACCGAGGATATACCTCCAGTTGCTCCTAATTCCTACACCCTGCTGGTCATTCTACCAACCACCAGGACATGGTATTCTGTATTAGTCTTCAATGATGCCTTCTTTTGTATTCCATTAGTCCCAGAGTCACAAGAAATTTTGGCTTGTGAGTGGCAGGACTCAACATACAACTAAAACAATACTTCCGGGCCGTCTGGCCCCAAGGGTGCAAAAATTCCCACACCATCTTTGGGGAAAGCTTAGCTAAAGACTTAAAAGTTCTACCTCTGGAAAAGGAAACCCTCCTTCAATATGCAGACGACATTCTGATCACCAGCCCTACTAAGGAGGCCTCTGAACTACCAAGCCAATAAAGGATAGAAGTTGTCCAAGAAAAAGCTCAAATATCACAGACTGCGGTGACCTGCCTGGGCTTCATTCTCACAGAAGGTCAGAGAAGCCCATCCCAGGAAAGGGAAGAAACCATTTTCAGCCTTACCCCTTTCTAAAACTAGAAGACAGCTTAGGGGTTCCTGGGGAGGCCAGGGTTTGCTGCTTCTGGATCCCTAACTACAGTCTACTAGCTGGGCCTCTATATGAAACACTGAAAGGAAAAGATGATGATCCTTTTGAATAGAATCCAGAAGTGGCCTTTCAAGAATGGAAAGAGCAGTCAATTCAAACCCTTGCCCTGGAACTCCCTAATTTAGCTAAACCCTTTGACCTTTACATTCCCGGTGAAAGGTGAATTGCCATTGGAGAATTAGTGCAAAAACTGGGACCACTTGAAATGGAACAATGCAAGAATGCCATCCAGGTAGGATAAACTACGGTCACTAAGGGGCTTGGCCCACTGCCACATCTGGCCAAGATACTGGCGGTATCTAAAAACCTGGAAATCAGCAGCCCAAAAGGCCACCTCCCTCCTAAGGGAAAAGGACCCCACGTGGTGATCCTAACCACCAACCATGCCCTGAAGTTGCAGGGTTCGCTCCGTGGGCACACCGACCTCGAGTGAGGAGGCCCTCCAACTCCAACATCCAGAGAGATAACCGGGGGCAACAGGGCACCATGACGACTCGTGTGAACATCACTTGACCTGGAGTTTCTCTCATAAAACAACAAGAGTGTGTCCCAAAAGAGTAGACTACTGCTTGCAGGACTTACTGCACCCAGAGGGGAGCTAATAATCTTGGCGGGGGAACAGTATACCACACTGTCACCATAGAAAAGCCTACAGACACCGTGATGATGGTGGCCAATAAGACCGGCTGGACTCCTGTTTACTTCAAAAGGCTGTTGACTCAGTAGCCATCATGGTCCTTGGTCACCACTGACCCTGGACTGTCTGGGAGTTGAGCGGGCAGGGCTCTGACACCTGGTGCTGTTTGTACGTTAATTCAGGGGCTTAATTGAAGAAAGCGCAGACTACTGGTCAGAGCATCTAGGCTGGCAGAGACGGTCAGCCTAAGGTGGCCGAACAAATGTGGGGCGGGGTGAAACCGGCCCCCACAGCGTCTCTGCACATCTCTTTCCTGGACCCTTAAAGGTCATTAGAATCTATAACACTTCCAATGCTGGTGCTCAGGTGGACGAGCAGGGAGGCAGGGGTCCTGGGGACAATCAACGTCACCGGGAGGCTGCTGGGGAGAAGCTCTGACCCTCGCCCCAGGGTATGAGGGCTCCCAACTCAGCACTCAGCAGTTACAGAAGAAGGGTCTGCACCCTCAGCACTCCAAGAATGAGGAACGGGACAAAAGGCAGAGGAGGGGTTTGTCCCCAGCAAAGCCCATTAAAAATCCCTGGGAGATAAAAATAGAATCTGGGCAATAAAGTCAAGTCTAACCTTTTTTATCCTTTGTGCTTTGTCTAATTTCACGTGCTCCTAGGGTCCCGCATGCAGAGGTTCCACACCCGGCACTTCAGACCAGATTTCCTAGTGCAGAATGGCTGGGTCGACACCTCAGCTCCTGGGGCCCAGTGCAGACTCCACGATATAGAGCCTGAGCTACAGCCAACCCGGCCCTTGAGAGCTCCGCCGCCTCCCTCCCTCCCACTGACTCTGACAGGATCTCTACACAGCAGCCCAGCCCACAGCCCACGGGGTAGTGCATGCTCTCACCTCTCCATTCTCTGATCAAAATATAAAGTTTCCTTTGCTTGTGAACCAAACTCAGTCTCGATCTGTTGGCCCCAATGACACTGGGCAGGGGGACACTTGTTGGGGTCCACTCTGGAGGATCAGTAACAGAAATTGAGACTATTGTAACCTCAATGAACAGATGTGTGAGCCAAACTGTAGTTAACATAGAACAGTGTATAAGGCTCGGGTAAAATAAGATGTTTTTAACACTTCCATTTGATATTTCCATCACTTTTTATAAGCAAGTTCAGTGAAAAGGTTTGTCTTATTTGTCAGGTCAATATTAGAGAAACGAAGTGATTTCTTTCCAAGGATGTACAGCTAATAATCTTGGTTAAACCTTCAATCTTGTTTTAAATGCTTTTCCATTGAAAATGATACCTCTCTTTCAGCTCCCCCATTTCTGAGAAGTATAAAATCTTATAATTTATTATTACCAAAGGGGAAAGGTGGGAGGAGGGATAAATTAACAGTTTGGAATGAACACATACACACTGCTATGTATAAAATAGATCATCAACAAGGAACTACTGTATAGCACAGGAAACTACACTCAACATTTTGCAATAACCTATAAGGGGAAATAATCTGAAAAAGAATAGATATTTTTATTGACATCATCTATCAATGACAGTTAAAGTGTAGCCTAAGGGAAGCTGGTGGTGAGTGCTTCTGACCCTGAAGACTTCAATCATCTAAAGTTTGGACTCTGCCTACTTCCCAAGGCCCTTAATGAACATATGTGTAGCCGTAGCTTAAAAACTTCCCCAGTTTGGGTTTCGGGGAGACACTGATTTTGAAAAAGCCCTGGTGTTCTCCTTACATGAATGGGACTCTTCCTACTGCTAAAACATGTCTGTCACACCCAGAGGATGGTATACCATCTGATCGGGAAGAGTTTGGAAAAGGCATCTCATCTCCTCATCTCCTGGTGCTCGGGTTCACCCCTCCAGCGTCTTTACTGACAGTCTCCCCACTTGGAGATGTCAGCACTGTCAACATCCTGTTGCGTACAGTTTGGAATTTGTCCAGAGGATGAAGCGGAAGGATGAGGAACAATGAGAGACAAGTCCTAGGTGTTCAGACAGGCACATGTCACTCTAATTTCCAATCAGGAAGACGAATTGACCAAAGGCTAGGGTTGCCCATGGAAACAGTATAGGGCTTGAGGAAATCCCGCTGCTTTGTGGCCAGTTCCCATAAACACGAGTTGAACAATGGAACTCAGGGGCAGTAAAATTCACAAAACTGCAGAGTTGAAAATATCCATCACTGAAAAATGTCTTGAGGAAAGTCAGAGAAAAGGACTTGTAAGCAAGGGAGAATGGCAGGAAAGGGATTTGAGGAGGTAGAAAGGACTCGCCATTAAGCACAAGAAAAGGAGCTGAACATTGCCAACATTGCAGTTGGCCAAAAAGGGTGTATGCGTTCTTTTCTGTATATATTCAAGAAAAGGGCATACACTTTTTTAGCCAACCAAACAGGTGGGCACTGGAAGTCAATACTACAAAAGATATCACTTCGCATCAGTCAGAAGAGCCATCCTCATAAAGCGTAAACAACAGAAATGCAGGACAGGGCAACGAGAAGAGGGAGCCCTGTGAGACTTATAGTGGAAATGTATATTGCCAACGGCCATTCTGGAGAAGTGTATTGTGTTTACTAAAGCATCTAAAAAATGAGCTACAGAGCATAGGGCACTTGCACTCATGGGCGTATATCTTGGGAAAAACAAAAATCGAGAGGACACAGGCACCCCAATGTTTACCCCCTCTCTGTTTAAAAGATCCTCGACTAGGATATAACTTAAATGTCTCTGGAGGGAAAAAATGGATAGAGATGTGGTACTTAGGTAGAGTGGAATATTATTCAGCCTGGAAATCAATGAAATATGGCCAGTTGTAACAACTCCGGAGGAGTTACGTATGATCATTCTAAGTGACAGAATTCAAAAAGAAAAAGACACATATCATAAGATATCACTTAAAGGTGGAATCCAAAATGGCTACACATGAAATAAATTACAAAACAAAAACATAGTCAAATATGTAGAAAACACGCATAAGGCTGCTAAACGGGAAAGGTGGGGAGGGGTGAGGCATCATCCAGGAGGTTGAAATTAGCAAAGATACCATTCCAAATACCAAACTGATAATCAACAAGGCCTACACGGTAGCTAAAAGAACTGCACTCAGCACACTCAAGTCACCGGAAAAGAATATATACGACTGGTAAGAATCTGAAAAAGAATTTATTGATGTCTCTCTGTACGTGAATCAAGTGGATGTACAGCAGCAAGAAACAGAGCTTTGAAAATCAGCTGTAACCAATATAGTAATAAATTGAAAAAAATAAACGACAGAGAGACAGAGAAAACCTCTTACAACTTTTCCTCAGGGACGGTGATGCAACATGGATTGAACACATCTAGACCCACAGCAGGATGAGACATAAGGCTGGAAACTGTTTGCGCTAAGAGAAATGTGAGGTTGGGTGAGGAAATACACACCCTTTAAAGTAATACTACCTGGTACCCATTCAATGGGTCCCAAATCTGCAGGTTCAAGGGATCTTCCTACAGCTAAAACATGCATGGAAAACCCAGAGGACTGTACACCATGTGATCGGGAGATGTGTCTAAAATGCACCTCATTTATCCTCTCCTGGTGCTCCTGCTCACCATTCCAGCCACGCTACTTAGAATCTCCCCACTTGGAGAATCAGCACATTTAAACTTCTGTTTCACACATTTTGCAAATTGTGAGGAGGATGAACGGGAAGAGGGGGAACCAATGAGAGAAGAGTTGTAGGGGTTTGGACGGGCACATATCACTCTAATTTCCCATTAAGAGTAAGAATTAAAGGAAGGCTCAGCCTGCCTCGCCGGAGCCAAAATAGGGCCTGAAGCAATCCTGCGGGTTTGAGGCCAGCTCACAAAAGAGCAACTTAAAAAATGGAGCTCAGGGTCACTGCAATTCACAAACCTGCAGAGTTATAAATGAAAACTAACGTCCAAAAATATGTTGAGGTAAGGCAAAGAAGAGGATCTGAATGCAAGACAGAATTGCAAGAAACAGATTTCAAGAGATAGATTGGACTCGTCTTTAACGCACATGAAAAACGGCAGAATTTCGACAATGATGCAGTTGGCCCAAAAGGGCGTATGCGTTTTTTCCTGATTATATCCAGGAAAAAACGCATACGCACTTTATGGGCAACGAAGCAAGCAAGCAATGCAAATGTGCACAACAAAGAAGTCTCACTTCCCACCGGTCAAAAGGGCCATCCTAAAAAATTGTAAAAACCAGAAATGCAGGACAGGCCATGGAGAACAGGGAGCCTTTATACGCTGATGGGCAGTGTGTGAACTGCCGAGAGCCACTCTGGAGAAGTGTATGGTGGTTCCTAAATCATCTAAAAAACAGAGCTACAGAGCATAGGACACTTCCAATCATGGGAGTATATCTAGGGAAGTCTAAAAATCAACAAGACACAAGCACACCACAGTTTAGGGCTACTCTGTTTACAAGAACCTCAACTTCAGTACACCTTAAATATCCCAGGAAAGAGAACAATGGATAAAGAAGATGTGGTACTTATGTACAATGGAATATCTCTTCACCATGAAATCAATGTAATAAGGCTAGTAGAAGGATAAAGAGTGGATTTAGGTCCGATAATACTACTTGAAATAAGTCAAACAGAAAAAGAAACATATCATAAGATATCACTTATAGAGGGAGGGTAAATATGGCTGCACAAGAAATGAATTACAGAACAGAACAGTGTCTCACATTTAGAAAACACACTTATGTCAGCTTAAGGGGAAAGGAGAGGTGGGGTGATGCATAAAACCAGAGTTTGAAATTAGCACAGATACCGTTCAATAAACCAAATAGGTATTAGACAAGATCTACACCTTGCTCAATGAACAGGCCTCAACACACCCTATACACCGCAGAGAAATATATCTGAGGAATAAGAATCTTAAAACCCATGTATTGATATATCTCCATAAGGGAATCAAGTGTGTGCAGAGCGGCACAAACACAGCAGTGAAAAGGAGCTAAACCCCATTATAGAAATAAATTTTAAAAACAAAACGCTGAAACAATGAAAGAGAGAAAAATTCTTACAAAATTCGCTCAGGGGCTGTGATGCAACCTGGATTGACCACATATAAACCCACAGCTGGATAAGACATAAGGCTGGACACTTGGGGCTGACAGGATTGGTGAGCTTTGGTGAGCAACTGCCGAAAGTTTAATGCAATACTTCATGCTACTCAGTCCAAGGGTCCCAACACTCCAGGTTGAAGGGAATCTTCCTACAGCTAAACCATGCTTGGGAAACCCAGCGACTGGTATACCATATGATCGGGAAAGGTTTCTAAAACGCACCTCATTTTTCCTCTCCTGGGGCTCCGGATCGACATTCCAGCCGCTTTACTAACAACATCCCCACATGGAGTCAATGCCTTTAAGTTCTGGTATCGCACAGTCTGCAGTTAGTGCAGAGGATGAATGGGAATAGGGGGAACCAGTGAGAAACTAGCTGTAGCGGTTTCAATGGGCACATGTCACTCTAATATCACATCAGTAAGAAGAATTAACCAAAGGCACAGCAAGGTGCCCCAGAAGAAAAATAGGGCTTCAAGGAATCCTGTGGTTATGGGGCAAGACCACAAAAATAAGAGCTAAAAAATGGAGCTAAGGGCCACTGCAATTCAAAAACGTGCAGAGTTATAAAGGCCAACTATTTTTAAAAAATATATTGAGGTAAGGCTATGAAGAGGCATTGAAAGCAAGGCAGAATTGCAAGAAACCGATTTCAGGAGGTAGACTGGAATTGCATTGAAAGCATATGAAGAGAGTCAGAAACTCGACAATGATGCACTTGGCCAAAAAGGGCATATGCGTTTTTTCCTGAATATATTCAGGAAAAAACGCATACGCACTTTTTGGCCAACCAAGCAAGCTTGCAAAGGAAATCTGCACTACAATGAAGTCTCACTTCCCCCCGGTCAAAAGGGCCATCTGAAAAAAGTGTAAAATCCATAAAGGCACGACAGGCCATGGAGAACTGGGAGCCTTCTTATGCTGATGGGCGGGATGTAAATTGCCAACAGCCACTCGGGAGAAGTGTATGGTGTTTCCTGAAACATCTAAAAAACAAAGCAACAGAGCCTAGGGCACTTCCACTTATGGTCCTATAGCTTAGGGAAATTAAAATCAAAAAGACACAGCCACCCCAAAGTTTGGGACGCCTCTGTTTACAAGAACCTCGTTTACGGTACAAGTTCAATATCGCAGAAAGTGAAAAATGGATAAAGAACTTGTGGTACTTACGTACAATGCAATATCACTCAGCAATGAAATCTATGTCATCAGGCCAGTAGCAGCATAATGAGTGGATTCAGGTATGATGATTCGAACTGAAATAAGTCACACAGAAAAGAAACATCATAAGGTATCACTAATACACAGAATGTGAACTTGGCTACACATGAACTGAATTACAAAACAGAACAGTGTCTCAAGTTTAGAAAACCAACTTACGCTTGCTTAAGGGGGAAGGTGAGTTGGGGTGCTGCATAAAACCAGAGATTGAAATGAGCACAGATAAAGTTCCTTAAGCCAAATATGGAATAGACAAGAGCTACTCCTTGCTCAACGAAATGGACTCAACACCGCATATTAAACGCCTAAGAATGTACCTGACTAGTAAGTATCTTAAAACCTATGGATTGCTATGTCTCCGAAAGAGAATCAAGCGTGTGTACAGGGGCATAAACGCAGCAGTGATAGGATTGGAGAGGTTCAGTGAGCAAATGAAGACCCTTTGAAGTCATATTGCATGGTACCCATTCCACGGGTCTCAACTCTCCAGGTTTAAGGTATTCTTCCTTCAGCTAAAACATGCATGTGGAACCCAGAGTATGATCAACCGTGTGAACGGGAGACGTGTTCAAATATGTCTCAGTTTTCCTCCCCTGGTACTCGGGTGCAACATTCCAGACCCTTTACTAACACTCTCCCAACTTGGAGAGTCAGCGCCTTTAACCTCCTGTTTGGCCCAGTTTGCAATTTCTGCGGAAGATGAACAGGAATAGGGAGAACCAATGAGAGACTAGCTGGAGGTGTCTGGACGGGCAAATTTAACTCTCATTTCCCACCAGGAAGAGGAAATAACCAAAGGCTCAGCGTGCCGTGCCGGAACCAGATTAGGGCCTGAAGCCATCCTGCGGTGTTGCGGCCAGCTCAAAAGAAAGCGAGTTGAAGAAAGGAGCTCAGGGTCTCTGTAATTCACAAACCTGCAGAGTTATAAATGACAGCTATCGTCCAAAAATATACTGAAGTAAGGCTTCCAAGAGGACTTGAAAGTGGGGCAGAATTGCAGGATACCGATTTCAGGATGTAGACTGGAATTGCATTGAAAGCGTAGGAAAAGAGGCAGAACGTCCACAATGATGCACTTTGCCAAAAGGGCATATGCGTTTTTTCCTGAATATATTCAGGAAAAAACGCATACGCCCTTTTTGGCCAACCAAGCAAGCTTGCAAAGGAAATCTGCACTACAATGAAGTCTCACTTCCCCCCGGTCAAAAGGGCCATCAGAATAAAGTGTAAAATCCAGAAAGGCAGGACAGGCCATGGAGAACTGGGAGCCTTGTTATGCTGATGGGCGGGATGTAAATTGCCAACAGACACTTGGGAGAAGTGTATGGTGTTTCCTGAAACATCTAAAAAACAAAGCAACAGAGCCTAGGGCACTTCCACTTATGGTCCTATAGCTTAGGGAAATTAAAATCAAAAAGACACAGCCACCCCAAAGTTTGGGACGGCTCTATTTACAAGAACCTCGTTTACGGTACAAGTTCAATATCGCAGAAAGTGAAAAATGGATAAAGAACCTGTGGTACTTACGTACAATGCAATATCACTCAGCAATGAAATCTATGTCATCAGGCCAGTAGCAGCATAATGAGTGGATTCAGGTATGATGATTCGAACTGAAATAAGTCACACAGAAAAGAAACATCATAAGGTATCACTAATACACAGAATGTGAACTTGGCTACCCAGGAACTGAATTACAAAACAGAACAGTGTCTCAAGTTTGGAAAACCAACTTACGCTTGCTTAAGGGGGAAGGTGAGTTGGGGTGCTGCATAAAACCAGAGATTGAAATGAGCACAGATAAAGTTCCTTAAGCCAAATATGGAATAGACAAGAGCTACTCCTTGCTCAACGAAATGGACTCAACACCCCATATTAAACGCCTAAGAATGTACCTGACTAGTAAGTATCTTAAAACCTATGGATTGCTATGTCTCCGAAAGAGAATCAAGCGTGTGTACAGGGGCATAAACGCAGCAGTGATAGGATTGGAGAGGTTCGGTGAGCAAATGAAGACCCTTTGAAGTCATATTGCATGGTACCCATTCCACGGGTCTCAACTCTCCAGGTTTAAGGTATTCTTCCTTCAGCTAAAACATGCATGTGGAACCCCGAGTATGATCAACCGTGTGAACGGGAGACGTGTTCAAATATGTCTCAGTTTTCCTCCCCTGGTACTCGGGTGCAACATTCCAGACCCTTTACTAACACTCTCCCAACTTGGAGAGTCAGCGCCTTTAACCTCCTGTTTGGCCCAGTTTGCAATTTCTGCGGAAGATGAACAGGAATAGGGAGAACCAATGAGAGACTAGCTGGAGGTGTCTGGACGGGCAAATTTAACTCTCATTTCCCACCAGGAAGAGGAAATAACCAAAGGCTCAGCGTGCCGTGCCGGAACCAGATTAGGGCCTGAAGCCATCCTGCGGTGTTGCGGCCAGCTCAAAAGAAAGCGAGTTGAAGAAAGGAGCTCAGGGTCTCTGTAATTCACAAACCTGCAGAGTTATAAATGACAGCTATCGTCCAAAAATAGACTGAAGTAAGGCTTCCAAGAGGACTTGAAAGCGGGGCAGAATTGCAGGATACCGATTTCAGGAGGTAGACTGGAATTGCATTGAAAGCGTAGGAAAAGAGGCAGAACGTCCACAATGATGCACTTAGCCAAAAGGGCATATGCGTTTTTTCCTAAATATATTCAGGAAAAAACGCATACGCCCTTTTTGGCCAACCAAGCAAGCTTGCAAAGGAAATCTGCACTACAATGAAGTCTCACTTCCCCCCGGTCAAAAGGGCCATCAGAATAAAGTGTAAAATCCAGAAAGGCAGGACAGGCCATGGAGAACTGGGAGCCTTGTTATGCTGATGGGCGGGATGTAAATTGCCAACAGACACTTGGGAGAAGTGTATGGTGTTTCCTGAAACATCTAAAAAACAAAGCAACAGAGCCTAGGGCACTTCCACTTATGGTCCTATAGCTTAGGGAAATTAATATCAAAAAGACACAGCAACCCCAATATTTGGGATGGCTCTTTTTACAGGAATCTCTTCTACGGCACAAGTTAAATATCCCAGAGAGCAAATAATGGATAAAGAAGTTGCGGTACTTCTGTACAACAGAATACCACTCAGCAATGAAATCTATGTCACCAGGCCCGTACCAGCATAATGAGTGGATTGAGGCACGATGATTCTAAGTGAGATAAGTCACACAGAAAAAGAAACATCATAAGGTATCACTAATACACGGAATGTGAACTTGGCTGCACATGAACTGAATTACAAAACAGAACAGGGTCTCAAGTTTAGAAAACCAACTTATGCCTGCTTAAGGGGGAAGGTGAGTTGGGGTGCTGCATAAAAGCAGAGTTTGAAATTAGCACAGATACCGTTCCATAAGCCAAATATGTAATAGACAAGAGCTACCCCTTGCTCAACGAAATGGATTCAACAATGAGGTATCACCTCACACCTGGTAGAATAGGCATCATTGAAAATCTACAAACAAAAAATGCTGGAAAGCGTGTGGAGAAAAGGAACCCTCTTCCACTATTGTTGGGAATATAAATTGATACAGTCATTATGGAGAACAATATGGAATTTCTTAAGAAACTAACAATAGAATTACCATATGATACAGCAATCCCAGTACTGGACATATACCCAGACAAAACCATAAATCAAAAAGAGTCATTCACCGCAATGTTCATTGCATCACTATTTACAATATCGAGGTAATGGAAGCAACCTAAATGCCCACAGACAGACGAATGCATAAAGCTGTGGTACATATATAAAATGGAATATTACTAAGCCATGAAAAGGAATGAAATTGGGTCATTTGTAGAGACGTCGATGGATCTAGAGACTGTCATACAGAGTGAAGTAAGTCAGAAGGAGAAAAACAAATCTTGTATATTCATGCATATATGTGGAACCTAGAAAAACTGTACAGATTAACCATTTTGCAAGGCATAAATAGAGCAACAGATGTAGACAACAAACGTATGGACAACAAGGGGGGAAAGCTGTTGGGGGGGTGGTGGTGGGAGGAGTTGAGAGACTGGGATTGGCATGTATACATTTATATGTATAAAATAGATAACCAATAAGAACCTGCTGTATAAAAATATAAAATAAAATTCAAAATTAAAAAGAAGTAAAATTTAAAAAATAAAACAGAAAAAACAATTATTCCCTGCACATACATGTATTTATATGAATAAATTATTTCCATGCTTATATCTGTAAATACAAAAAAGAGGAATAAAATCTACCTTGAACCAAAAACGAAAAAGAGAAAAAAAACACAGAACCCACCAGTTACACAGAGGAAAACCGTATCAGGGCACTTGCTCCAGTTGTAAACAATTCTGAAGTTGGTCAGTGGTGGGGAATCGTCTCCCATTCAGCCAGCAGCCCCCACGCAACAAGCGTCCTCATTGCAAAGCTGGGGCACCGTGCCGAGGCATCTGTGAGTAAACGTGAGCTGAGCCCCAGGCCAGTTGCTGCTGAACTATTCCCACCCGTCCCAGGTAAAACACCTGAATATATACAAGGACTTGAAAGCCTAGAGGAAGGGCCATAGAGCCACACGAGTGACAGCATGCCGGCCGACTTGGTGCCTGCAGGCCAGCCAGGATGGTCCTGGCCCTGGGTGCTCTTCTGGAAGATTTCCATTTCCCTGCCTGAGATACCCGTCCTGTCCCTGCCCCCACTGCTTTTTTCCTTCCTCACCTCTGCCCAGGGAGAAATTCCAGCAGCAGGTATGGGTGACACATCCTCTTCTTTAGCAGGTGGCAGCCTGGCAACTGCTGCAGAAAGTCCAGCAGAGCCCCACTCACACTGGGCCACCCACAAAGCCGTGGCCTCTCACTCCCTCCCACCAGCCCAGCCCCGAGACTGCTGACAGGGCAGAGAAAATGGCGTCAGGCACGGCTGCAGGGGCTCTTGGTGCCTGGAGTGGTATTTATATTGATCTCAACCCAGGCACACATGGGGAGGGCTGGCCGGCACGGTAAGGCTGCCCAGGTCAGCCAATCATCACCCCTCAGGGGCTCACAGTTGCAGAAAATGGAACTTGCTGAACCGGCCAGGTCCAAGGAACAGGTGTGGGCTCCTGAGAGTCAGGATAGACAAGGGGCTGCAGCTTTGGCTTGTTTTCTAATCATTTTATCTGGCCCATGAGTGGGAGACAACTTCAAGAAAACCCTCTCCTAATGAGAGGAACCCAGGAGTCAGGGAGAGGAGGGGTGGATGGTGGTTGGAGACAGAGGCCTGGTGCCCCGGGTGCAGTGGAAGTCTCTGGAAGACCAGGTGGAGGGAGGCCTCACGGAGTGATGCCCAGGGTCACAGACCTGTCGCAGCTGCTGTTTGTTAGTTCAAGTCCTGCTCTGAGGTGCTCTGTGTCAGCTCTGAGCGACAGGTGAGCTGGGGGTGCTCTGCAATGAGGGCTATGTGCACGGTTCCTGTGTGCCCAGCCCTGCCACGGTACCCGCAAGGGTAGCTCTGTATCCTGGGAGGGGCCTGACCACGAGAGCCCCGTGGGCTGGGGTGGGGGTGGGGTACCTGCCCAGGTGAGCTCCATATTCTGGGATTGGTCTGACCACGAGAGCCCCATGGGCTGCTGGGGACCTGGTAAAGGATGTCAGGACAGTCAGTGAAGCCACCGAGGATATACCTCCAGTTGCTCCTAATTCCTACACCCTGCTGGTCATTCTACCAACCACCAGGACATGGTATTCTGTATTAGTCTTCAATGATGCCTTCTTTTGTATTCCATTAGTCCCAGAGTCACAAGAAATTTTGGCTTGTGAGTGGCAGGACTCAACATACAACTAAAACAATACTTCCGGGCCGTCTGGCCCCAAGGGTGCAAAAATTCCCACACCATCTTTGGGGAAAGCTTAGCTAAAGACTTAAAAGTTCTACCTCTGGAAAAGGAAACCCTCCTTCAATATGCAGACGACATTCTGATCACCAGCCCTACTAAGGAGGCCTCTGAACTACCAAGCCAATAAAGGATAGAAGTTGTCCAAGAAAAAGCTCAAATATCACAGACTGCGGTGACCTGCCTGGGCTTCATTCTCACAGAAGGTCAGAGAAGCCCATCCCAGGAAAGGGAAGAAACCATTTTCAGCCTTACCCCTTTCTAAAACTAGAAGACAGCTTAGGGGTTCCTGGGGAGGCCAGGGTTTGCTGCTTCTGGATCCCTAACTACAGTCTACTAGCTGGGCCTCTATATGAAACACTGAAAGGAAAAGATGATGATCCTTTTGAATAGAATCCAGAAGTGGCCTTTCAAGAATGGAAAGAGCAGTCAATTCAAACCCTTGCCCTGGAACTCCCTAATTTAGCTAAACCCTTTGACCTTTACATTCCCAGTGAAAGGTGAATCGCCATTGGAGAATTAGTGCAAAAACTGGGACCACTTGAAATGGAACAATGCAAGAATGCCATCCAGGTAGGATAAACTACGGTCACTAAGGGGCTTGGCCCACTGCCACATCTGGCCAAGATACTGGCGGTATCTAAAAACCTGGAAATCAGCAGCCCAAAAGGCCACCTCCCTCCTAAGGGAAAAGGACCCCACGTGGTGATCCTAACCACCAACCATGCCCTGAAGTTGCAGGGTTCGCTCCGTGGGCACACCGACCTCGAGTGAGGAGGCCCTCCAACTCCAACATCCAGAGAGATAACCGGGGGCAACAGGGCACCATGACGACTCGTGTGAACATCACTTGACCTGGAGTTTCTCTCATAAAACAACAAGAGTGTGTCCCAAAAGAGTAGACTACTGCTTGCAGGACTTACTGCACCCAGAGGGGAGCTAATAATCTTGGCGGGGGAACAGTATACCACACTGTCACCATAGAAAAGCCGACAGACACCGTGATGATGGTGGCCAATAAGACCGGCTGGACTCCTGTTTACTTCAAAAGGCTGTTGACTCAGTAGCCATCATGGTCCTTGGTCACCACTGACCCTGGACTGTCTGGGAGTTGAGCGGGCAGGGCTCTGACACCTGGTGCTGTTTGTACGTTAATTCAGGGGCCTAACTGAAGAAAGCGCAGACTACTGGTCAGAGCATCTAGGCTGGCAGAGACGGTCAGCCTAAGGTGGCCGAACAAATGTGGGGCGGGGTGAAACCGGCCCCCACAGCGTCTCTGCACATCTCTTTCCTGGACCCTTAAAGGTCATTAGAATCTATAACACTTCCAATGCTGGTGCTCAGGTGGACGAGCAGGGAGGCAGGGGTCCTGGGGACAATCAACGTCACCGGGAGGCTGCTGGGGAGAAGCTCTGACCCTCGCCCCAGGGTATGAGGGCTCCCAACTCAGCACTCAGCAGTTACAGAAGAAGGGTCTGCACCCTCAGCACTCCAAGAATGAGGAACGGGACAAAAGGCAGAGGAGGGGTTTGTCCCCAGCAAAGCCCATTAAAAATCCCTGGGAGATAAAAATAGAATCTGGGCAATAAAGTCAAGTCTAACCTTTTTTATCCTTTGTGCTTTGTCTAATTTCACGTGCTCCTAGGGTCCCGCATGCAGAGGTTCCACACCCGGCACTTCAGACCAGATTTCCTAGTGCAGAATGGCTGGGTCGACACCTCAGCTCCTGGGGCCCAGTGCAGACTCCACGATATAGAGCCTGAGCTACAGCCAACCCGGCCCTCGAGAGCTCCGCCGCCTCCCTCCCTCCCACTGACTCTGACAGGATCTCTACACAGCAGCCCAGCCCACAGCCCACGGGGTAGTGCATGCTCTCACCTCTCCATTCTCTGATCAAAATATAAAGTTTCCTTTGCTTGTGAACCAAACTCAGTCTCGATCTGTTGGCCCCAATGACACTGGGCAGGGGGACACTTGTTGGGGTCCACTCTGGAGGATCAGTAACAGAAATTGAGACTATTGTAACCTCAATGAACAGATGTGTGAGCCAAACTGTAGTTAACATAGAACAGTGTATAAGGCTCGGGTAAAATAAGATGTTTTTAACACTTCCATTTGATATTTCCATCACTTTTTATAAGCAAGTTCAGTGAAAAGGTTTGTCTTATTTGTCAGGTCAATATTAGAGAAACGAAGTGATTTCTTTCCAAGGATGTACAGCTAATAATCTTGGTTAAACCTTCAATCTTGTTTTAAATGCTTTTCCATTGAAAATGATACCTCTCTTTCAGCTCCCCCATTTCTGAGAAGTATAAAATCTTATAATTTATTATTACCAAAGGGGAAAGGTGGGAGGAGGGATAAATTAACAGTTTGGAATGAACACATACACACTGCTATGTATAAAATAGATCATCAACAAGGAACTACTGTATAGCACAGGGAACTACACTCAACATTTTGCAATAACCTATAAGGGGAAATAATCTGAAAAAGAATAGATATTTTTATTGACATCATCTATCAATGACAGTTAAAGTGTAGCCTAAGGGAAGCTGGTGGTGAGTGCTTCTGACCCTGAAGACTTCAATCATCTAAAGTTTGGACTCTGCCTACTTCCCAAGGCCCTTAATGAACATATGTGTAGCCGTAGCTTAAAAACTTCCCCAGTTTGGGTTTCGGGGAGACACTGATTTTGAAAAAGCCCTGGTGTTCTCCTTACATGAATGGGACTCTTCCTACTGCTAAAACATGTCTGTCACACCCAGAGGATGGTATACCATCTGATCGGGAAGAGTTTGGAAAAGGCATCTCATCTCCTCATCTCCTGGTGCTCGGGTTCACCCCTCCAGCGTCTTTACTAACAGTCTCCCCACTTGGAGATGTCAGCACTGTCAACATCCTGTTGCGTACAGTTTGGAATTTGTCCAGAGGATGAAGCGGAAGGATGAGGAACAATGAGAGACAAGTCCTAGGTGTTCAGACAGGCACATGTCACTCTAATTTCCAATCAGGAAGACGAATTGACCAAAGGCTAGGGTTGCCCATGGAAACAGTATAGGGCTTGAGGAAATCCCGCTGCTTTGTGGCCAGTTCCCATAAACACGAGTTGAACAATGGAACTCAGGGGCAGTAAAATTCACAAAACTGCAGAGTTGAAAATATCCATCACTGAAAAATGTCTTGAGGAAAGTCAGAGAAAAGGACTTGTAAGCAAGGGAGAATGGCAGGAAAGGGATTTGAGGAGGTAGAAAGGACTCGCCATTAAGCACAAGAAAAGGAGCTGAACATTGCCAACATTGCAGTTGGCCAAAAAGGGTGTATGCGTTCTTTTCTGTATATATTCAAGAAAAGGGCATACACTTTTTTAGCCAACCAAACAGGTGGGCACTGGAAGTCAATACCACAAAAGATATCACTTCGCATCAGTCAGAAGAGCCATCCTCATAAAGCGTAAACAACAGAAATGCAGGACAGGGCAACGAGAAGAGGGAGCCCTGTGAGACTTATAGTGGAAATGTATATTGCCAACGGCCATTCTGGAGAAGTGTATTGTGTTTACTAAAGCATCTAAAAAATGAGCTACAGAGCATAGGGCACTTGCACTCATGGGCGTATATCTTGGGAAAAACAAAAATCGAGAGGACACAGGCACCCCAATGTTTACCCCCTCTCTGTTTAAAAGATCCTCGACTAGGATATAACTTAAATGTCTCTGGAGGGAAAAAATGGATAGAGATGTGGTACTTAGGTAGAGTGGAATATTATTCAGCCTGGAAATCAATGAAATATGGCCAGTTGTAACAACTCCGGAGGAGTTACGTATGATCATTCTAAGTGACAGAATTCAAAAAGAAAAAGACACATATCATAAGATATCACTTAAAGGTGGAATCCAAAATGGCTACACATGAAATAAATTACAAAACAAAAACATAGTCAAATATGTAGAAAACACGCATAAGGCTGCTAAACGGGAAAGGTGGGGAGGGGTGAGGCATCATCCAGGAGGTTGAAATTAGCAAAGATACCATTCCAAATACCAAACTGATAATCAACAAGGCCTACACGGTAGCTAAAAGAACTGCACTCAGCACACTCAAGTCACCGGAAAAGAATATATACGACTGGTAAGAATCTGAAAAAGAATTTATTGATGTCTCTCTGTACGTGAATCAAGTGGATGTACAGCAGCAAGAAACAGAGCTTTGAAAATCAGCTGTAACCAATATAGTAATAAATTGAAAAAAATAAACGACAGAGAGACAGAGAAAACCTCTTACAACTTTTCCTCAGGGACGGTGATGCAACATGGATTGAACACATCTAGACCCACAGCAGGATGAGACATAAGGCTGGAAACTGTTTGCGCTAAGAGAAATGTGAGGTTGGGTGAGGAAATGCACACCCTTTAAAGTAATACTACCTGGTACCCATTCAATGGGTCCCAAATCTGCAGGTTCAAGGGATCTTCCTACAGCTAAAACATGCATGGAAAACCCAGAGGACTGTACACCATGTGATCGGGAGATGTGTCTAAAATGCACCTCATTTATCCTCTCCTGGTGCTCCTGTTCACCATTCCAGCCACGCTACTTAGAATCTCCCCACTTGGAGAATCAGCACATTTAAACTTCTGTTTCACACATTTTGCAAATTGTGAGGAGGATGAACGGGAAGAGGGGGAACCAATGAGAGAAGAGTTGTAGGGGTTTGGACGGGCACATATCACTCTAATTTCCCATTAAGAATAAGAATTAAAGAAAGGCTCAGCCTGCCTCGCCGGAGCCAAAATAGGGCCTGAAGCAATCCTGCGGGTTTGAGGCCAGCTCACAAAAGAGCAACTTAAAAAATGGAGCTCAGGGTCACTGCAATTCACAAACCTGCAGAGTTATAAATGAAAACTAACGTCCAAAAATATGTTGAGGTAAGGCAAAGAAGAGGATCTGAATGCAAGACAGAATTGCAAGAAACAGATTTCAAGAGATAGATTGGACTCGTCTTTAACGCACATGAAAAGCGGCAGAATTTCGACAATGATGCAGTTGGCCCAAAAGGGCATATGCGTTTTTTCCTGATTATATCCAGGAAAAAACGCATACGCACTTTATGGGCAACGAAGCAAGCAAGCAATGCAAATGTGCACAACAAAGAAGTCTCACTTCCCACCGGTCAAAAGGGCCATCCTAAAAAATTGTAAAAACCAGAAATGCAGGACAGGCCATGGAGAACAGGGAGCCTTTATACGCTGATGGGCAGTGTGTGAACTGCCGAGAGCCACTCTGGAGAAGTGTATGGTGGTTCCTAAATCATCTAAAAAACAGAGCTACAGAGCATAGGACTCTTCCAATCATGGGAGTATATCTAGGGAAGTCTAAAAATCAACAAGACACAAGCACACCACAGTTTAGGGCTACTCTGTTTACAAGAACCTCAACTTCAGTACACCTTAAATATCCCAGGAAAGAGAACAATGGATAAAGAAGATGTGGTACTTATGTACAATGGAATATCTCTTCACCATGAAATCAATGTAATAAGGCTAGTAGAAGGATAAAGAGTGGATTTAGGTCCGATAATACTACTTGAAATAAGTCAAACAGAAAAAGAAACATGTCATAAGATATCACTTATAGAGGGAGGGTAAATATGGCTGCACAAGAAATGAATTACAGAACAGAACAGTGTCTCACATTTAGAAAACACACTTATGTCAGCTTAAGGGGAAAGGAGAGGTGGGGTGATGCATAAAACCAGAGTTTGAAATTAGCACAGATACCGTTCAATAAACCAAATAGGTATTAGACAAGATCTACACCTTGCTCAATGAACTGGCCTCAACGCACCCTATACACCGCAGAGAAATATATCTGAGGAATAAGAATCTTAAAACCCATGTATTGATATATCTCCATAAGGGAATCAAGTGTGTGCAGAGCGGCACAAACACAGCAGTGAAAAGGAGCTAAACCCCATTATAGAAATAAATTTTAAAAACAAAACGCTGAAACAATGAAAGAGAGAAAAATTCTTACAAAATTCGCTCAGGGGCTGTGATGCAACCTGGATTGACCACATATAAACCCACAGCTGGATAAGACATAAGGCTGGACACTTGGGGCTGACAGGATTGGTGAGCTTTGGTGAGCAACTGCCGAAAGTTTAATGCAATACTTCATGCTACTCAGTCCAAGGGTCCCAACACTCCAGGTTGAAGGGAATCTTCCTACAGCTAAACCATGCTTGGGAAACCCAGCGACTGGTATACCATATGATCGGGAAAGGTTTCTAAAACGCACCTCATTTTTCCTCTCCTGGGGCTCCGGATCGACATTCCAGCCGCTTTACTAACAACATCCCCACATGGAGTCAATGCCTTTAAGTTCTGGTATCGCACAGTCTGCAGTTAGTGCAGAGGATGAATGGGAATAGGGGGAACCAGTGAGAAACTAGCTGTAGCGGTTTCAATGGGCACATGTCACTCTAATATCACATCAGTAAGAAGAATTAACCAAAGGTACAGCAAGGTGTCCCAGAAGAAAAATAGGGCTTCAAGGAATCCTGTGGTTACGGGGCAAGACCACAAAAATAAGAGCTAAAAAATGGAGCTAAGGGCCACTGCAATTCAAAAACCTGCAGAGTTATAAAGGCCAACTATTTTTAAAAAATATATTTAGGTAAGGCTATGAAGAGGCATTGAAAGCAAGGCAGAATTGCAGGAAACCGATTTCAGGAGGTAGACTGGAATTGCATTGAAAACATATGAAGAGAGTCAGAAACTCGACAATGATGCACTTGGCCAAAAAGGGCGTATGCGTTTTTTCCTGAATATATTCAGGAAAAAACGCATACGCACTTTTTGGCCAACCAAGCAAGCTTGCAAAGGAAATCTGCACTACAATGAAGTCTCACTTCCACCCGGTCAAAAGGGCCATCTGAAAAAAGTGTAAAATCCATAAAGGCACGACAGGCCATGGAGAACTGGGAGCCTTCTTATGCTGATGGGCGGGATGTAAATTGCCAACAGACACTCTGGAGAAGTGTATGGTGTTTCCTGAAACATCTAAAAAACAAAGCAACAGAGCCTAGGGCACTTCCACTTATGGTCCTATAGCTTAGGGAAATTAAAATCAAACAGACACAGCCACCCCAAAGTTTGGGACGCCTCTGTTTACAAGAACCTCGTTTACCGTACAAGTTCAATATCGCAGAAAGTGAAAAATGGATAAAGAACTTGTGGTACTTACGTACAATGCAATATCACTAAGCAATGAAATCTATGTCATCAGGCCCGTAGCAGCATAATGAGTGGATTCAGGTATGATGATTCGAACTGAAATAAGTCACACAGAAAAGAAACATCATAAGGTGTCACTAATACACAGAATGTGAACTTGGCTACACATGAACTGAATTACAAAACAGAACAGTGTCTCAAGTTTAGAAAACCAACTTATGATTGCTTAACGGGGAAGGTGAGTTGGGGTGCTGCATAAAACCAGAGATTGAAATGAGCACAGATAAAGTTCCTTAAGCCAAATATGGAATAGACAAGAGCTACTCCTTGCTCAATGAAATGGACTCAACACCCCATATTAAACGCCTAAGAATGTACCTGACTAGTAAGTATCTTAAAACCTATGGATTGCTATGTCTCCAAAAGAAAATCAAGCGTGTGTACAGGGGCATAAACGCAGCAGTGATAGGATTGGATAGGTTCGGTGAGCAAATGAAGACCCTTTGAAGTCATATTGTATGGTACCCATTCCACGGGTCTCAACTCTCCAGGTTTAAGGTATTCATCCTTCAGGTAAAACATGCATGTGGAACCCAGAGTATGATCAACCATGTGAACGGGAGACGTGTTCAAATATGTCTCAGTTTTCCTCCCCTGGTACTCGGGTGCAACATTCCAGACGCTTTACTAACACTTTCCCGACTTGGAGAGTCAGTCCCTTTAACCTCCTGTTTGGCCCAGTTTGCAATTTCAGCGGAAGATGTACAGGAATAGGGAGAACCAATGAGAGGCTAGCTGGAGGTGTCTGGACGGGCAAATTTAACTCTAATTTCCCTCCAGGAAGAGGAATTAACCAAAGGCTCAGCATGCCGGGCCGGAAACAGATTAGGGCCTGAAGCCATCCTGCGGTGTTGCGGCCAGCTCAAAAGAAAGCGAGTTGAAGAAAGGAGCTCAGGGACACTGTAATTCACAAACCTGCAGAGTTATAAATGACAGCTATAGCCCAAAAATAGACTGAAGTAAGGCTGCCAAGAGGACTTGAAAGCGGGGCAGAATTGCAGGAAACCGATTTCAGGAGGTAGACTGAAATTGCATTGAAAGCATAGGAAAAGAGGCAGAACGTCCACAATGATGCACTTGGCCAAAAAGGGCATATGCGTTTTTTCCTGAATATATTCAGGAAAAAACGCATACGCCCTTTTTGGCCAAACAAGCAAGCTTGCAAAGGAAATCTGCACTACAATGAAGTCTCACTTCCCCCCGGTCAAAAGGGCCATCTGAAAAAAGTGTAAAATCCAGAAAGGCAGGACAGGCCATGGAGAACTGGGAGCCTTGTTATGCTGATGGGCGGGATGTAAATTGCCAACAGACACTCGGGAGAAGTGTATGGTGTTTCCTGAAACATCTAAAAAACAAAGCAACAGAGCCTAGGGAACTTCCACTTATGGTCCTATACCTTAGGGAAATTAAAATCAAAAAGACACAGCCACCCCAAAGTTTGTGACGCCTCTGTTTATAAGAACCTCGTTCACAGTACAAGTTCAACATCGCAGAAAGTGAAAAATGGATAAAGAAGTTGTGGTATTTACTTACAAAGCAATATCACTCAGCAATGAAATCTATGTCATCAGGCCCTTAGCAGCACAATGAGTGGGTTCAGGTATAATGATTCTAACTGAAATAAGTCACACAGAAAAAGAAACATCATAAGATATCAGTAATACACGGAATGTAAACTTGGCTACACAGGAACTGAATTACAGAACAGAACAGGGTCTCAAATTTAGAAAACCAACTTATGCTTGCTTAAGGGTAAAGGTGAGTTGGGGTGCTGCATAAAACCAGAGATTGAAATGAGCACAGATAAAGTTCCTTAAGTCAAATATGGAATAGACAAGAGCTACTCCTTGCTCAACGAAATGGACTCAACACCGCATATTAAACGCGTAAGAATGTACCTGACTAGTAAGTATCGTAAAACCTATGGATTGCTATGTCTCCAAAAGAGAATCAAGCATGTGTACAGGGGCATAAACGCAGCAGTGATAGGATTGGAGAGGTTCGGTGAGCAAATGAAGACCCTTTGAAGTCATATTGCATGGTACCCATTACACGGGTCTCAAGTCTCCAGGTTTAAGGTATTCTTCCTTCAGCTAAAACATGCATGTGGAACCCAAGTATGATCAACCATGTGAACGGGAGACGTGTTCAAATATGTCTCAGTTTTCCTCCCCTGGTACTCGGGTGCAACATTCCAGATGCTTTACTAACACTCTCCCCACTTGGAGAGTCAGCACCTTTAACCTCCTGTTTGGCCCAGTTTGCAATTTCTGCGGAAGATGAACAGGAAAAGCGAGAACCAATGAGAGGCTAGCTGGAGGTGTCTGGACGGGCAAATTTAACTCTCATTTCCCACCAGGAAGTGGAAATATCCAAAGGCTCAGTGTGCCGTGCCGGAACAAGATTAGGGCCTGAAGCCATCCTGCGGTGTTGCGGCCAGCTCACAAGAAAGCGAGTTGAAGAAAGGAGCTCAGGGGCACTGTAATTCACAAACCTGCAGAGTTATAAATGACAGCTATCATCCAAAAATAGACTGAAGTAAGGCTGCCAAGAGGACTTGAAAGCGGGGCAGAATTGCAGGAAACCGATTTCAGGTGGTAGACTGGAATTGCATTGAAAGCATAGGAAAAGAGGCAGAACGTCCACAATGATGCACTTGGCCAAAAAGGGCGTATGCGTTTTTTCCTGAATATATTCAGGAAAAAACGCATACGCACTTTTTGCCAACCAAGCAAGCTTGCAAAGGAAATCTGCACTACAATGAAGTCTCACTTCCCCCCGGTCAAAAGGGCCATCTGAAAAAAGTGTAAAATCCAGAAAGGCAGGACAGGCCATGGAGAACTGGGAGCCTTGTTATGCTGATGGGCGGGATGTAAATTGCCAACAGACACTCGGGAGAAGTGTATGGTGTTTCCTGAAACATCTAAAAAACAAAGCAACAGAACCTAGGGCACTTCCACTTATGGTCCTATAGTTTAGGGAAATTAAAATCAAAAAGACACAGCCACCCCAAAGTTTGGGACGCCTCTGTTTATAAGAACCTCGTTCACAGTACAAGTTCAACATCGCAGAAAGTGAAAAATGGATAAAGAAGTTGTGGTATTTACTTACAAAGCAATATCACTCAGCAATGAAATCTATGTCATCAGGCCCTTAGCAGCACAATGAGTGGGTTCAGGTATGATGGTTCTAACTGAAATAAGTCACACAGAAAAAGAAACATCATAAGATATCAGTAATACACGGAATGTAAACTTGGCTACACAGGAACTGAATTACAGAACAGAACAGGGTCTCAAATTTAGAAAACCAACTTATGCTTGCTTAAGGGGAAAGGTGAGGTGGGGTGCTGCATAAAACCAGAGATTGAAATGAGCACAGATAAAGTTCCTTAAGTCAAATATTTAATAGACAAGAGCTACTCCTTGCTCAACGAAATGGACTCAACACCGCATATTAAACGCGTAAGAATGTACCTGACTAGTAAGTATCGTAAAACCTATGGATTGCTATGTCTCCAAAAGAGAATCAAGCATGTGTACAGGGGCATAAACGCAGCAGTGATAGGATTGGAGAGGTTCGGTGAGCAAATGAAGACCCTTTGAAGTCATATTGCATGGTACCCATTACACGGGTCTCAA